>NC_088852.1:5233597-5486097 GCF_904066995.2 Poecilia reticulata | reverse complement strand
TACAATATTCAGATGGAAAAAGGCTCAAATACTTAATTTCACGCTGTGTTTGCAGGATCATTTAGGGTGAAATAATCCTACAGGAAGACAGATTGATTCTGATATAAAATGATTTTAAAAAAACTCTTAAGTTGTTGCTCATAATCCTTGAGCGTTACCTGTGAGAGGTGAGCCAGGTGAGCGAGGCGAGTCCGAAGAGTCGGATGGTCGATCCAGAGACAAAGAGGAAGCTGAAAGAGGAGCGATGACTTCCAGTTCATCAAACATCTGAGACTGACTGCAGCTGATCTCAGAACAGCCTGACGCTGCAGAGGAACCTGCAAACACACAGCGTGGGACATGAATGGCGACTCAACTCTTACTCTCAATTTCTGCTACATATGATGAAGGGGGCTGCACAGTGGCGCTGTTGCCTTGCAGCAAGAAGGTTCTGGGTTCGATTCCCAGCCCCGGGTCTTTCTGCATGGAGTTTGCATGTTCTCCCTGTGCATGGTGGGTTTTCTCCGGGTACTCCGGTTTCCTTCCACTGTTAGGTTAATTGGTCTGTCTAAATTGTCCCTAGGTGTGAGTGTGTGTGTGCATGGTTGTGTGTCCTGTGTGTCTCTGTGTTGCCCTGCGACAGACTGGCGACCTGTCCAGGGTGACCCCGCCTCTCGCCCGGAACGTTCACTGGAGAGGCACCAGCAACCCTCCCGACCCCAATAAGGGACAAGGGTGTAAAGAAAATGGATGGATGGATGATGAAGAAGGTTATATTACCAAGTATGTTAGGCCTAGTTTCTAATGCAAACATCTTATTTCCCGTGAAAGAAGGCAAAACTAACATACAAGTAACTTTTCAGAAAATTATAAAACCTTTTATTACAGTAAATAATTCCTTAATATTGATGAAAAAGTACAGGTTCCACTGGCAGGTTATTTCACTTATAACATGGAAAAACACTTTGTTATAAGTGAAATAATTTTGTACTTTTTAAAAATCAATATCAAGAAATACGTTACTTAAAACAAACTCAAATATCTTGCTAAAAGTTGCCTTTAAGTTTCAACTAAGTTATTTGCACAAGAAGCTAGCCCAAACGTACTTGGTAAGAGTTTATGTGTACAAGCATCAACTTTTATGACCTTCATCGGTGCTTGTTCATAGTTGCTACAAGAATATAATTTTATTTAGCACAAATTGAGAGAGTAAGAGCAGAATCACAATCAAGTGTACTGAGATATTTACAGTAAAAACTAGACAAAAAGACACCTGGTAAGATTTTGTGTTTTTGACGTATTCTGTAAAAAGGAGATTTCTTAGAAATCTTATCAACTCTTAATAAAAAAAATAATAATAATTAGAGAGAGGTAGGAATTAAGCTAAATGAATGGCAAATCAGCTACTTAACACAACCATAAAGTCAGAAGCGTAACTGTTCCTTAAGAATGAAAATACCCCCACGGTAACGGCTGTGTAAGAAAATCAGCCTCATAACTTTACACCTGAGTCAAAGGAAAAAATTTCACGCTATTCTCTGCCTGTCTGGTTTTGAAATCGGAGGATTAGTTGGTCAAACAGTCACTGCAAGGCATGTGTTGTGTTGCAGTGAAAAGGACCTGTTGGGGCTTTTCATACATTAGATATGCAGAACAGCTTTCTCCTTACAAAAGGATAATATATACACGGTTTCTAAAAGGAAAGGCGAACCGCGCTCCAACAGGAAGTGGAGTATGCGAACGGCGTTGCTCTCGAGCGACTTGCCGCTCCACTCGGACAGACAATGGAAGGACTTGACTTGACACTTCAAAGCATATTGCTGTTGTCAACTGAGCTGTCAGTCTCAGGCGACGAGGGTTGAACTGAGTTTTTCGGGGAGGTTAAGGGGGTTGGTTGGAAGGACAACGCCTCTTCTATTCGCCGGGCTGAAAGGGCCTGAGAGAAGAGGCCGGGCCATGCCAGGACAGAACCCTGGTTTATTGTTGGAGAAAGTCAAACTCTGGATTTGGTGTTGAAAACGGGGCAGCTTGGGGTCGGGATAAGACTTTCTGAGAAAAACTCAACAGAAGACGTGTTGCTTTTCAAGGACGCTATAAAACAAAATAAATTCTGATTACCTTGGACACCTAACCCATAAAAACCCCCACAATCAATATTTTATTTTCTTATTAAAGGGGACCTATTAAGCAAAATTTTGCCTGGTTTTGTACTTTCGTTTGAGTCTCTACTGTTTCAATAACAGTCCAAAGGCTTAAAAAAAACACCCAGATGTTTTCTGTTGTCTGGAAAATGAGCCATTTCAAAAGCCTCCAGAATGTATCACAAATCAGGATACACTCCCCATGGACCTTACCAAGCTCCGCCCAGAAACGCCCCTCGAAAGTCCCACGTGACTTCATGTCTCACATTAACCTCCTCGCAGAGCTTAGCTTCTATGGGATTTTTCGTTTCGACTGACTCTGCAGAGTATTTCTGAGTTGATTAGTTTAGCATTTCTGCCGGATTTTCACAAAATATCAGCCACGACAATGGACAAGGGAACCAACAAGTTCATGTCATCTTTTTTGGACGACATCAAGATGTTTTAGCCACACGATGCCTCTAACATTGTGCGAGTTGCAGCTAAATGCTACCAGTCGATGAGGAAAACAGCAGATCCTCAGACCCTCAGCATAAATATAGCTATGGACAAGATCACTGATGCCTATTGTTCTTGCAAGGCTGGGTAAGTTGGACATTCATGGCTTTGAGGGTTTGAATGTGCCTAGGACTTGTACACAGTACTTGGTGCTAGCGTGGCTAACATGATTACAGTTTAGTAAAAGCTAGCGTGGCTAACACGATTACAGTTTAGTAAAAAGCCTTTTCAAGTGAAATAAAATCTTTAATTATGTCAGATACGGTACACATTGCATATTGATTTGTTCAGCTAGCGTAAGACTAACACACAGGCTTCAGCATGTAGAAGTTGTATCGGTACTGCCATTATGCTGTACTTGGCTAAAAGGTTTTCATAATGGATGTGTTTCTTATTGACTATTTTTTTTCATTCACTAAACACAAAGAAAGCAAAGCAATAATACTTACGCCAGCAGACACTTTGTTCTTATTGATCCTACGACGGTTGAGCTGCAAATGCGGTCGTGTACAAGCATTAATCCAAGCAAGGCTTTCCGTTTCAGATTTTGGAAATCTCTGAATTTTAATTCCACAAACATGATCAGGATACCTGACATCGCCTGTACAGATACCCCACTGACGGAAAACCATTTTTTTTCGAGTCCTGACGCAAAAACTTTCTGTCGGTCTGGTAGTCCACAATGTACATTAGCGTGAGTTTGTGAGCCAGTAACCCACGTGATAGCTGCGCTGTGACGTAAAATGGGCATTAGCCAATGAAAGACTGGCCCTGTGGTAAGGTCCATTACCTAGCAACCACAGCCTGTTATCTAGCAACCACAAGTGTTTTGTTGTCGACTTTCCATCCAGAAAGCACTTGAACACATTTTGGTTGTGCAGGAGGCTCTACTTCTGCTTTTCAAAGATGTACAGTTGTATAATTGCACATCTGTTTGCAGCCTGTTTGATTGCTTAGTCACAATGGGCTGTTACCTAGCAACCCCGGCAGTTAAGAGCCCATTGAAAACCTCATAGTTATTTCACCAAATATTGATTCCTGAACTCTTCCCGAGTTAAAACAATAGTATTGTTGTTTCTAAATGAGTATGAATTTGTTTTCTTTGCATTATTAGAGGTATGAAAGCACTGCATCTTTTTCATTATTTTGATCATTTCTCATTTTCTGCAAATAAATACAAAATGTTTGCTTGGAATTTCAGAGACATGTTGTCAGTAGTTCATGGAATAACATAATGTTCATTTTACTAAAACATATACCTATAAAGAGAAGTAAAATTAGAGAAACCTGATAATTGTGCAGTGTTTTTTTAAAGACAGGGTTTTATTTTAACAATATTTTAGATGTGAAGTTTGTCAAAATTAGTTATTTTATTCTTTGAATTAATTTTGTTTAGTCAACAAGTTGTAAGACATTTGTTGGAGTTGTAAGTTCTGTTAAGCTGCTCTTGGCAGTTGGTTACCATAGCAACCAGCAACAGACAGCTCCTCCCCCTTTTTTCTGTTGCCGACGGTAACCGTGGAATGTTCTAGAATCAGCTCTGTTTTCTTTACAAATACATCTTAATTTATATTTTGGACAAACTTAATCATATACAGTGTTTCATGAGTAATTTTGCTATGTTTTGAACTGTTATTATTAATGTTGTCCATTTTAGCTATGTTTAATTTCACAACTGCTAACTGGGAGTTATTACTTTGTAGTTTGTTTAGGGTTAATGTGTGCAGGCAGAAGCTGCTGGATTGATGCTAACCACCAACTTGATTTCCTCTCCTGTTGTAATAAAAACAGTGAACCTGAGTTTGTGTTGTGAAGTCAACCTACTGGATCTGAGATGAACATAGAAGAGCAACACATTAAAGGATGGACAAATGAAAAACGGATAAACAGATGGCAATATGATTTGCATCCAAACACTCCGTTGAAATTATGATTTTTCAAACTGATGACTGTAATTTGATCCTTTGTGCAGCAGCTGTTAAAACCGATGTTTAAACTGCAAATAAACTTTGAGCTTCACACGCTGCGAGCTCTCTGAACTCCACTTGCCTCCATCTGCAGAGAAATAAATGAACTGGTGACACTCGCTCTGTGTCTGCTGTGAAGAGAACAGCGTGCTGCGATGCAGCGCGGCCCCCCTGCAGTACAGCGCCACACAGAGAACAGTAGACGTCTCTGACAGAAAGGAGAAAATCCCCACACAATTTCCACATTGTTTGCTTTCTTTCATAAAGTTCCTGGAGAAGTCAGATGTCATTGGCCCAGTCCTTTATCCCCATTGGGAACGGTAAATTAGCAGCCGCAGGAAAGCCACCGAGGCATTTCATTGTGGCGGTTCGGCTCAGCGATGTGCAGCGGTCAGTGTGGATTTATGACCGTCGGCAACACGTCTCCCTCTCAGGGATTAGAGAATAGAGAAAGCATCGGGGGAACCAAAGCTGAGCAGGAGAAACTCCTGACTTCAACTGTTGGGGCCTCACGCCTTTAAACAACAATAAAAAATCAAATGGTACCAGCTTTTCATCTTTTCTGTCCCTGACATGCCGGAAAAAGAAAAGCAGTGTTTTGTTTTTTTTACAGAGGATTCATTATGAATTCAGGCTTTGACGTTCAAGCTCATCTTTTACCTCTCTTTGGGGAGATGGGAGGCAGCACAGGCCAGCGCTGTGAATCCAGCCGGGATGGAGGAGGAGACAGGCTCAGCTTTGGTCCTGATCCAGAACGTGGAGCCAACCTGAGCTCATTCAGCTCTTTATCAGGAGATAAACTGGTGACATCCTCCTTCGATGTCTCCTGGTCGATGTTTTCTGTAACTTCTGTCGTCTGTTTGATGCTTTGAGGTTTATCCGATGTAGATTTAGCTACTGGTGCAGGATTAGGTGAGCGCGGTTGGTGAAATTCAGACGTTTTCTCAGGGAGCGAAGATGTAGATCTATAAGTGCTTTTCTTCGATGGTTGTTTCAAGGTTGGTTCTGTTGGAGAGGAAGAGGCCAGTGGTGACTGGACCACTGGAGGAAGATCCGATGTGGAGGAACCGACGCTCGTCTCAGGACGGGAGTCCAGAAAATCTGCTGCAAATCAAGCAGAAAAATGTTTAAGAGAAGTTTCTCAAACTTCAAAATTAAGAAGAACAAAATGGTAAAGTATTACGGCCATGCAAAGAACATTTTTAAAAATAAATAAACCCATGATATAATGACAATATTATGACTTTATTATATAAGTATTTTTGTCTAGTTTCTAGTGAAAATATCTTAGTCCACTTGAAATGAAAGAAAACTTATGGAAGTAAACATTTCAGCAAGATATAGGAGCTTGTTTTAGTCAATAATTCCTTAATTTTGATTTAAAAAGTTCTAGTTCAATTAGGAGATTATTTCACTTACATCAAGACATTTTCCCCATGTTATAAGTAACCAGGCAGGCATTTATCAGAACAACAAAACAGCATTAGCATAGCAATGCTAATGCAACTGCATGTTTTATGTAGTTGCACAAAGTTACAAAAACTTTACGTAGATTTTGTAAAACTATATAAAATATGAAGATACTATCATTCAAAACGACCAGGCATGGATTTATCAGAATCCACAATGAGCATTAGCATTAGGCTCAAAGATGTGACGCCCATTTTTTTTGTCCGGCTCTACTTTTTACAGTTAAAAAGAGGTTTAAACTCATAAAAAGAAACCATAAATATGTAATATATCTCCCCCATTAACACCTTCTTTAACCTTTCAAAACCTGTTCTTTTTTGGTCATTTTTGGGGTCTTTGAAGGGTCAAAATGTCATGCAGTGCGACTGTCCAAACTCAATTACTGTTGCAAAAATGTCTTTAAAATTACATTAAATCTGTTCAAATATATTTTATTTCCTGTTTGGCATGAATTTCAAAGTCTTTTCTTCATCCTGTACAAATTTTCAAAGCATTTTTAGTTATAATTCCATTACAACATTTAAACAAACTTTGTCCGAAAATGTCATTTTACAAAATATCATGTGGTGCGACCAACAAAAAATTCAGATTTTTGGACTTAAATTTTGAAATCCAGTAAAAAACAGGTTGAATCATCCAACAGTCTGACAAGAATCACTGGATACAGCAAACAGGTTTATTTTTCTTAAATTTCAGAAAAAGTGTCACGTTTAGCAGTAGGTATGTAGTTGCCATATTTGGGTGTCATTTGGTACGACCACCAAAAAACTATTAATATTTAAATATACCTACTATTTTCTGTTTTGATTATAAATATTATATTTGCCTTGTGTTTGAAGCTAGGTTGTTTTTTTAAGGAAGCAAATTATTTGTATTTTGATAATGACCGAACATGAAAATATCATTTGGTGCAACCGTTGTAATGATACATTTATGTGTTTGAAAAGGAGTTTCTGTGCTTTTATTTTTGATTTCAAGACTCAAATGCAAAAGCAATACTTTGTATTATTATTTCCAGAATATGTTTTTGTACAGTTGTATTATTGTTTTGCATTGTATTGTATGATAAAAATATAACGGAACATTTAACATTACGGGAATAATTATAGCATATATTTTGTCATTTATTGTTTTTATCCATTTTACTAGATCCCACTGTCATCAAACTGAGCTATGATGAAGTACCATATGTGACCCAGGTACTTCAAGATGTGAGAGAAGAAGTCCAAGTCGGCACCATGCGACAGTATGATGACAAGAAGTTGGTCACATGGTCACCAGAACCTGAACCAGCAAAACCTCAGAGTTCCAAATTGAACAGCCAAGACTGGGCAAAGTTCACAAATGCCTGGTTCTAAAAATTGTTTGAAAATAAGCATTTTCCTTTGTTCACTTGGGCATTTAAGTACCCAGGAGTAGAGGTGTGCTGATCAATCGGCCACCGATGGTCCCACCGGTCAGATTGATCTGATAAAAATATAACGGAACATTTAACATTACGGGAATTTTACAGTGGGTTCTAGTAAAATTGATCACATGGTGTCATTTATACCTAAAGGGAAAAATTAACTGTCAATCCACGAGATCAGTTTTGGCAATTGGTAGTGATCGGCCCTCACTGATCAGAATCAGCAGGAAAAAACTCAATCGGAGCGTCTCTACCCAGGAGTAGCATGATGGTTTTTAAGTTAATAAAATTTTTCGATTTTGAAACCATTACTTATTATATGGTTCTGTTTAAAATAGTTAAACTGAATTATTATATTTTCATTAATGCACTTACATTTGGGAGATTGAAAATGTCTTTCCAGTTTTTTAAAATTATGAAATTAAAGCAATCTCCTGTACATTCTGATTTTATGAGGGATATGTTGGAAATGTTTACTACAAAGTTGATTACTGCATTAATTTTTAGGCTAATTAAATTGGTGTGTTCCATTTGTGTTGTTATTTTTGTAATGTACTGTAACTGAATGCAATTCCATTTTCATGTATTAAAAGGATTTTGACCTGTTTCCTGGCCTACATTTATTGTATAAATCATTTGGTGCGACCATAAATCATTTGGTGCGACCGATTAAAAATGTACATTTATTGAATTCAAAATAGAATATCTAGTGTCTGGAGCATAAATATTAACCACTAATACAGTGTCCTTAAGTGACTGGTATTTATTTATTATTTTAACACATTTTGATAAAATGGTGAAGAAAAATAGCGGTCAAATCAATTATAAATGGAATTTCACAGGTTTTTTGAGGGGAAAACTGTCATAATTGCCAGAAAAATAAAAAGAAATTTTAAAAATGTGTTTCTAAACACCTTAAATAAATGGAAACTTATAAAACAAATGTTTAGTACATCATGGAAAATACCATATTTTTAGATAAATCACGGTCGCACCAAATGACATTTTTTAGGACCACAGCCAAATCATATTGATAAAAAACCCTTGAAAAGGTCTAATTTGAATGTGAAAATATCATTTCTGTATGCCCAACATTTCAAATATTCTAGTAATTGCAATGGATATAAATATTTTTGACATTTTTAATTTAGCTTGGTGGAAATCCTTATACGTCAATGACCCATTAGCATACTGATAGACTCCAACTGAACAAACTGGAAGATGGATGACTTAAAATGCTAATGCTCATTTAGCTCATTTATTTATGTACGGTAGTTTTAAAACTAACTACATAAATAAATGACGATACTATAATTCATCAGAGCCCAAAATGAGCATTAGCTACATAAAACTACATGTTTTATATTAAACTACATAAAACAGAAGGATACCATCATTCAAAATAACCCATTATGGATAAATCAGAATCCAAAATGAGCATTAGCTACATAAAACTACATGTTTTATATTAAACTACATAAAACAGAAGGATACCATCATTCAAAATAACCCATTATGGATAAATCAGAATCCAAAATGAGCATTAGCATTAGCATACTGATCGCCCGTGAAGGTTTACCAGCAGTGCGATCGCTCAGGATGCTGCTCCTGCCACTGAAGAGGTCGGTGCTCCGACTGAACAAACTGGAAGATGGACGACTTAAATGCGAAAGAGAGTCTAACGAGAGTGATGTAGGCGATGGTAACCATGACGATCCAGAAGGCTTCGGGCTAAGATCGCAGTCCGGCTCCTGTGGATCTGACTCAAACACAGTTTCCCTTTCAGGAACAACGTTTTCTTCAAGCTGAGGGGGAACACGAGGAGGAGCAGGAGATGGATGTATTTCAGGATTTGGAATAATGCTGGAGTTGCTTTCTGGTGTTTTGGGGTCGAGGTGCGGCGAGTCGGGTTGGAGAGGAGTGGGACCAAAGCTAGATGGAGATACAGCTGGAGTTGGAGGGATTTGGAGACGAGGAAGAACAGCAACGTATTGTCTTCTCTTGATCAAATCAACACTTTGATCGCCGCTCTGTCCTCCACCAGAGTTGGAATTACCTTTAAACACATTTGAGGGAAAATATGTAAATAAAAACAGTTGAAAGAAGCAAAGCAGAGCCACTGGTTGTGATATTCAGCCTTGTTCATTCACACTTTTCCCCAGTTGGGCAGGACACACTTTGTTTCCCTGCTGAGTGGGCCGGCCTGCTAACAAAAGCAGAGAAAAATTCGCCCCACTGCAGCAGCTGCCACTTTCCCAACTCCATATTCACCAGAGTAATCAGAACTGAGGGCGGCAGACTGCGCAGACATTAAAACTTTAAGAAACTTTGCTTTTCCAGACTCAGTCTTTTCAAGGCTTGAATATTTATACCTTTCATTTACATTTTTGGCAAACTATAACTTGACATCAAGTATGAGGCAGCAGTCACTTAAATCCAACGTTTCTGGTCAATTTTGAGAAAAAACCACAGTAAGAATAAGAAAAAATGTGAGGATTTGTTGATTTTGTGTATTTGTGAAAAACTGGAGGGATTTATTGATGTAACTGGAGTCTAGAGGGCCACATAAAAAGCTACGACGGGCCAGATTTGGACCCCGGGCCTTGAGTTTGACACACGTGATACACAGTATAGATTAACCGCAAGAGGAGAGATGCATTGTATCTACTTATAGCTCACAGTGTAATTCCCCAAAAAGATGGTAAAATAAAATAAAAATATAACAACATAAAAGGAGCCATTATTATTGGGGGAACTTTGTTTTCTAGATGTTTAGACTCCAAATTACATCAATAAGTCATAAAAGTTTTTCACAAAATTCAAACAAAAACATTTTGATTTTACTGCAAATCTTTCTCAAAATTGGCCCAAAACATTGAGTTTAAGTGACAGCTGCCTCAATCTTACTTGATGCCTAGTTATAGTCCGTGAAATGGCGAACGAGAAAAAGTCACATTGGTGCAAATATATATGCAAAAAAATTCTTTAAAATATTTCTAACTTAGCATCACAAAATATGTCATTTTGATTACAAAAACGTTCACAAAATCCTGTTGGGACAGCTATTTATTGATATTTTAGCCGCTTGGTGGGTTTTATTAAATCCTGGCACAACCGGCCCTTTAAGAACATTGAGGTTTTTGATATGGCCCAAAATGAAACGGAGTTTGACAACCCTGCACTAAATGGTTTTTAGCAGAAAACTAAAAAAGAAGCAATGACATGACATGAATTTTGACCCATTCCTCTTTATTTTTATACTCTTTAACTTTAAATCCATGCAGCTCCACCCATTTCCTCACAACCTTCCTAACTTTTTGTGGGGATTCAGACAGTCTCCTCTTGTTCAACGCGGTGAAGGCCACATTTCTGCACTCCTTTCTCCAATACCCTGCCATTGCCATCTGTTGTGCTCACACACACACAGCTGAATGTGAACCGGTGTGTGTACTAATGTGCATATGAATGACATGTGTCAGAGTGCAAAGCCATGGCATTGGGCGCAGCACGTTTCTTTAGGGAGGAGGGTCAAGGATGATTGTGAGGGAGCCAGCCACCATATGGCAGAATAATTAGTGTTGGACCTCGGAGCGGAGAAATGCGCCCTCCCTCCGCTGCACACACACACATTTTCACACAGGAAAGCAGCATCCGACTGGGGAGCTAAGGTGTGAAAATACCTTCACATCTGAAAGGAGCGGCAGAAAACTGATTTCAATAGAGAGACAGAGAGAGAGGGAGAGAGGGGTCCACCAGGAGGGCGGCGCTGTGGGGACATCCTGCCTGATTTAAACTTTAAACTAGAACCAAAAGCAGGGATTAAGATCCAGTGACGGGCTTGGTGGCCTCCGTGTTGACTGCTCAGATGAGAACAAAAGGAGTGAGAGGCTGCTGGTGTAAAAGCGCCAGATGGTTTAATCAACTTACCCTGAAGAAAGTCAGTGTGTGAGGCAGGAGGAAGGTTAAAACTCTGCATCTTCCCCTCAGGCGGAAGCTGCTGCTGCTGGTTGTTGTTGTTGAGGTAACAAGGAGGGTGGAAGTCCTCAGGACGAGCCTTCATGTGGGACAGAAACCGAGGACACACAGCTGGGGGACGACGAACCCGCTCATAATGGACCTGCGGCTGAAATGCAAACATTTTATAATAAATAAAATTTAAAATAAAATGGTTTTCTTATTATTCTCAATTATTTAAGCACCTAGAAATTAAATTGTATTAAAAAAACTAAGAATAACCTCATGAATATATCTATAAAATGCATTTATTACCACTGCTACTCATAATCCACTTCGTCTTTTCCCATTTTAATTGGGCAATTTTGGTTTGAAGCTTTTTTTATTTACTGAAATTTCCTTTAAAAAAAATACTAGTTAGGAAACAACTCTATTCTGGGAGAAACTACAGTAATTAAATAAAAATAGCACCAAAAAAGTTAAAACAGAAAAAATAGTAAAAACAAAGAATAACCTTCTTATAAAATGCATTTAAAACCACTTTTATGCATAATCCTAGTCTTTTCTTATCTTCATTGGATAATTGTACATTGAGATTTTTTTATTTACTGCAGTGTATATTTTTTTTACCATTTAGAAAATAACATGATTTTAGAAAAACTACAGCAATCACATAAAAATAGCAATTTTAATAGGAACATTTTGGACAATTTTGTTTGGAACTTTTTTATTTACATTGTAATGTCATTCAAAAAAAATTGCTATTTAGAAAATAACATGATTGTGATAATACAATCATGTTGCTATTAAACACAAAATAGCAACAAAAAAAAGTTAAAACTGGAAAAATAGCAAAAATAAGAAAAGGAATAAATGCATGTATACATTTTAAAATACTACTGCATTTATTACCACTGTTATTTATAATCCACCTTGTCTTTCCTATTTTAATTAGATTTTTGGACAATTTTGGTTTGACATTTTAAGTATTTATTGAAAAGTAAAGTAAAAAACTTTATACAAAACATAATGATTATAAAAAGTTTGACAAAAGTTATTAAAAAAAAAAAAGTTCAAAGTAAAACTGTATTAAATAACCAAAACATTTATTATTTTAATTCATGAAAAAAATACAAAATAACTTTTGGAATTCAAAGCAATAAATAATTAAAATAAATTAATAAAAGCATAATATTCAAAACAAAGATAACTCATTACCATCTGGGGGTGCAGTTCTTCACTTACAGTATTTTATAACATTACTTGTCACCGCTGCCCCCTTGTGTTGATATAAGTAATTACTTTAAAAACAAGTTCTCCTCAAAGAAAACCTGCCTCCTCTAAAAGTAAAAAAAGAAGCAGAAAATTATTTTCCAGGTGATAAAACTTCAGAGAATCTTCCAGGGAAATAAAAGCAGGTAAATAAAACCATGTGGACACCAACCAGTGAAAACCAGTTTGTCCCAAATCTGTGGTGCCAGTGACTCATTCAGAGAGCAAACAGTCGTAATAAATGGCCTACTGGCTTTTATTTGTCTTGGATTTAAGCTTCATCTAAAACAAAGCTCAGCTCCACTCACTTTTTAAAAAAAGAAAATGTTTCAGCGGAAAGGAGGAGCAGAGGAAGGAGGGATGCCGTCTGCCTGACACAGCGAGGATCAGCTCTTAAATCCCTCCGCCATGTTCTTCTTCAGAGGCTTTAAAGATTTGCATTCTTGTGATGTAAAGAGGGAGAAGTAACGAGCGAACAAGGGACGCTCCTGTCCACGCTCTTCGTTCCCCCCGCCTCCTCCTCATCCTCATCACTCAGGACGATCAGGATGAAGGAGGTTTGAGGCCAGATGTGAGCAGCTGGGTTTCTGCACAGCAGGCTGAGCATCATTTTCTACTAAATGTACAAAAGTTTAATCAGGAAACATGGAAAGTGTGATTTTTATTAGACATTCCTATTATTATTGGTTATTGGATGTATAACTTAAAAACTGTAAAACAAGATAGTAATAGAGAGAGATAAAGAAATGGAGAGATACGGATAGAAAGATAGAGAGGGAGAGAGAGATAGAGACAAAGATAGATAAAGAAATAGAAAAAGATTGTGACCTAGAGATACACAGAGAAAGAGGGATAGGTAGAAATAGAGAGAATAAATAGACAGAGAGAGAGAGAGAGATGGATAGAGAGAAAGAGATGGATAGAGAGAGAGAGATAAATGGATGGATAAGTGGAAGAATGAACAGAAAAAGGGACAGATTGATGCATGGTTAGATGGATGGATGACAGACGACTGTTTAATTATTGTGAAGGGTGGATGAAAACAGATAAATGAACAAATGATGGATAAACGGATGGATGAGAGACTGTATGTTGTATTTACCCAGAATGCCTTGTGCTGTACTCCACTTCCTGTTTTTGGAGCGGTTTCCGGTCCGCTTGATGTTCACATGTGCATTCAAAGCACATCAGTTCACCAATATCTAGACTTCTAGGTGGACCAGAGTTCTGTTGCGCGTTCACACCTCCCACAATGAACTGGACCTTCTGGGCAAACGAACTGGAGTTGACGGAAGTGAACCAAACAGGACTGGAGTGAATCCACCTTTCAACATGAAACCAGTCTGACTGGTGCGTCTTGACGTTTGTCGTTGGTGTTTCTTAATGTTATTAAAGGTTTCCAGGAGCTTCTGGGACTCTCATTGTCTTTCTATTGAAAGTAGAAAGTTTCTGCGAGTGCTAAGCTGCATCTGAGCCTGGCTTCTGACACGAGCTGATAATCAGATTTACCCCCCTGAATCCGCCGGACTCCACAATGCTCCCCACTGTCGTCAGCCCCCACATTGCCTCTCGTCAGCGGCCCCCCTCGGTCCCTGCAGCAAAGCCAATTACACCCCACAGAAACACAAATCTCCATGTTTTAAAAAGTCTCTCTTTTTCAGGGGTTTAACCTTGTTAGGCCGTAAGCCTGGCTTTCTTGTGCATCAGCTCTGTGAAGAATTCTCTGTCCCTGCAGTCTCTGGGACATAGACACACTTCTGTCTTTGCTCATAGCCGTCCGCCTGTCAGAGGGTTCACTCGGAGGCAGCGTAATTAAGTGTGTGCATGCGTGTGTGTGTGTCTGCTTATCGATGCTTATGTGTTTTGGAGGTGGGTGGATGGTTGAGGAGGGGGGCTGCACACGCAAGGCAGACCATCTGGGACCCGGACTAACTAATAGACTTCCTACATTCATCGAGCAGCGCCACTTGTGCGTCTCAATCAGGGAGCTGTTGAGCACAAACAGGCCCGTAATGACATTAGCCAGTTCTGGCTGTGTGAGGACAGCGTGTGGGCTGCCTGACGCCAGGAGGTCAGCCCGTTTCCTGGGGGCCTGCGAGGGCCCAGAGGAGCCCACTCCGCGGTAATGGGTGTCTGCAGAAAGTGCGGTCCAATGTACTGTCACTGCTGGAAATGCCTTCCTCTGGGAGAGCCTCTAATTCACTTAGCTGTGACTTCTTAGCAAATCTGCTGACTACCGTGTCATCAGAGTCGAACCCTTAAAGCTGTTTTCTCTGCTGTGCAGATTGATTTGGGGGAAGTTTGGAAAAACTTGGAATTTTACTTAAAGTCAGGGGTGAAAGTAGGGGGGTACGGAGGGTACTGCGTACCCCTAAAAGATTTAGCGGGGGTACGCAGTACCTGCAAGATAGAGGAGCGGCTGTCTGCTGTAAAAAAATCAGTGGGTTCACTGTGCAGCGCGAGTGCGCCCACTAATCAGCCGTGACTGATTAGTTTTTCAAGAACAATCTAAAACACGACTTAATCAGTTAATAAATAATTTTTTTCCCATTTCATATTGTTTCTGAACTCTTCGTGCTTTGCTAGAGCAGCAGTGCAATACGTCGATCGCGGAAGGTTTTGAGTCGATCTTGGCATTAGGTGACAAACTGAACGCCGCCAGGACACTGAGACCAGCACGTCCTCTGGACCGCTTAAAACTTTCATCCATCCATCCATTTTCTTACACCCTTGTCCCCCGGGGGATCGGGAGGGGTTCTGGTGCCTATCTCTAGCTAGCGTACCGGGCAAGAGGCGGGTTCACCCTGGACAGGTCGCCAGTCTGTCGCAGGGCAACACAGAGACACACAGGACACACAACCTTGCACACACACACACACTCACACCTAGAGACAATTTGGAGAGACCAATTAACCTGACAGTCATGTTTTTGGACTGTGGGAGGAAACCGGAGTACCCGGAGAAAACCCACGCATGCACAGGGAGAACATGCAAACTCCATGTAGAAAGCTTAAAACGTTCATAACTTTATTAAAGAACAACAATAAAAAAAATCAACAAAACATGTTCAAATTAATGACCCAAAAACTATAATAATCTCAATGATTATTGTTTCAACAAGGTGTTGCGCAATTCTGTGCGTTTCGGTTCCATTACCAAAATAACTAGCAGAGCAGGAGTTTAAAATGAGCTACTCAACCGGCGCTGTGTTCATGAGAGGTTTATTAATGATCGCAAAAATAAATATCAAGCCAGCAAACCTGATATCGTAACGGACTGAACGTTACGTTTTTAACGTAATCTCTGGTCGGCTTGTGGAGCGCAGGCGGTTGCCATGGCAACGGGTGTGCTTAAATGACAGAGAGACGGAGAGTAAAAAGGTGCGAGTGGTTTAGAGTTGATCACCTGTTCGGGTTGTTTTACCTTTGTCTTGGCGCATCACAACCGCTGTAATTTCTGAACATTCAATAAATGACAAACTTGGACTAATTACCTCGTTCTTTGTGAATATACGTCATTTGCAACAAACATCAAACACGGTAAATATGTTTCATTAAGTATTTAACAAACAAATGGCTTCTACCGCGATAATTGTGTGAAATTAAATGAATTGTAGAATATAAAAAAATATTTTGGTGCTGTTGGGCACAGTCTGAGAGGCTTTTCCTTTATCAAACAAATGGTTTTTTTTGCCTCTTATTTAGTGGAAATATTGATGTTGATTAGATTTTCTCCAAAATGATAAAAAATTTTCAACCTTTATAGCTCCACTGTTGAAAATGAGGCTCTAACATTCACAAATGAAATTGAAATAAAATCCAGTCCAACACCTTGTTTGAGGTGATTCCTCTGGAACCTGTTGGAGGAAAAATATCCCAACTTCAGAAGATGAGCTTTAACCTAACAGAGCTCTGTGGTTCCTCCTATCAGTATGAGAGTCAGGGTGAGGAGGCGCCATGTTAGGAAGAGAAGTGGAAGCTGCAGGATCTCCAGAGCAAACAGGTCATGATGCTGCCTACTGATTATCCCTCTGTCTGGACACAGGATCAATAGAACCAGTTTAAAAGCTAAAATGAATGGTTATATGCCAGACATGGAAAACTGGGACGCACTCCATGCCATGATGTTCAGGATTTAGGTCTCATGGCATCTCAAGGTGTCAACATTACAGCCAGTGGGCTGAAGGAGGAAATACAGCTTTATTTTGTAGCAATTCAGGAGCTACCATCATATATATATATATATATATATGTCTATTTTATTTTTTCTTTTGTCATAGTACCTCCAAGAATTTTAAACTACTTTCACCCCTGCTTAAAGTATGGAAAAATAAAAACATGGAAATTATTTGTATTTCAGACTTCATGAAGTAAACATTTAAAGGTTCAATTTGACTACATCGAAAATAAATCTGAGAATAAGTTAATGTTTTTTTCTCTACATATTTATATGTAGAGAAAATATTTATATTTTATCTGAATGTTTATAAAAAATATTTCCTGAGAAATAGTTTCTCGGAAATATTTAGAGAAAATATTTAAAATAATAATATTTTCTCTAATAGAACAAAATATTATGTTTTCTCAAAAATATTTAGAAAAACAGTTTTGAGAAAATATTAATGTATCTAGAGAAAATGTTAAAAATATTAATATTTTCTCAAATATTATAATTAGGCTGTTAATTTAACAAACTAAACTTGGTAATATAATAAGTTTAGATTCTTTAACCTAACCTTGGTAGGTTTTATTTTAAAGAAAACAAAACCTTGTTAGAGACAATATTTTTATTTTCTCTAAATAAAAATATTATTGTTATATTTAAAAAATATAACAGTAAATGTTGTTTTGAGAACTACAATTCTCTAAATAATAAAAGTTGTTCAAGAACGTCCAAATATCGTGGCTAGCTAATAAATCTTTACTGTTCAGTGCAGTTAAAAAAAATATTAAGATGAATTAAATGGAGGCTCTTCCTCATGTGCAGAAAATTTAAAGAAAGAAAGCGATGTCAAAGTTGTTTCCATTCAGCGAATTTATTTTTGTAATTTTATTGTTAATGGAAACACAGCTATTGTAAGTTGTGCTGAAAACCCAGATTTCAGGGTTCGGATTCAGTGTTTAGCTCTTTAAAGGATAATTTGGGGAGACAAACCTGCTGCTAAGGGTTAAATTTGCGAACTTCTGCAATGTTTGCGTATTCCGACTTGCATTGCTTCTCCCTGAAGGATTTCAGCTGCCAAAGCAGGTTGCTGGGTGAAAAGCCTCTCGTTGGCCTCCTCCATGTTTAGACATCGACGCCATCCTGGCAGAAGTTGTGTCGCTGTATGACAGGAGCAGCTTTACAGTCACAATGCTCCTCCTGATTTATGAGGTACAGCTGGATCGCAGCAAAGCGGCAGAATGTCAGATAACGGGGCTGGAGGAGATCCTGAATGCAGAAAGCAGTTCAGGATGTAAATGAGGCTGGAAGAGCAAGCGGGCCACTTTGTCTGACCACTTTGTTTGCAGAACCAGAAGCCGAGACAGGAAGGCGGCCCACGCGGCTCTGATGTAACCATGGAAACGTCGCTGTTAATGATGGCGCAGCCACTCCCAGCCTCCTTTTAGCAAATGGAAGAGGTGGAGACTGGGAGTTTGAGTCTGTGTGTGTGTGTGTGTGTGTGTGTGTGTGTGTGTGTGTGTGTGTGTGTGTGTGTGTGTGTGTGTGTGTGTACTTGGTTAGCCACCATATTTAGAACCATTTCTGGTGTATTTACTAAACTAATGGAGGCCCAGTCCTAATGCGGCTGTAAAGGGTCAGGGGTCACATGTGAATTAGGTTTTGGTTAAGGTTGATGTTAGAAATAGTCTGGACCAGCACATAAATATTATAACATGGCTTTAACAAATTTTGATAATTATTGAGACATTATGTAATATATTTTATTAAATTGGGAAGGATTAAATAAGTGTTCACTTCTTCCTACTTTTTTACAAACAGAATAGTGATAAATAAATTATCTTGTTCTTGGTTATTTATGCACATGTTTTCTCTGTTCTACCGATTGCTTGTTTTCTTGTTTCTTTGGGTTTGCTTTTTGTTTTTTTTAAAAAACCTGTTTGAAACGGTTGGAAACTGAAAATAATGTGATAAATTACAGCTGGAAAAGGGGTATGATTATATAAGTTATACTTCTTCATACTCCTTTTCAGACTCATAATCACCAATGTGATGTGTCTTCAAGAAATGTATTATGTACTTTGTGTTTGTTCTACACTGCCGGTGAAAGGTTTGTCTGAAATAAATTACTAAATTACAAATTACAAATAAATGTAATAGTTAAGGTTAGGAAAATGTCTGGGTTATTGAGAGTAACTGAATCAAAACGTTTTTTCAATAAATATATTTAAATAAAGAGCATAAATTTAAGGATGCAAACAGGATTTTCTTAAGTAAAATCTTAAAAAATCTTAACATCAAATACAAATTTGTTTCACAGTATTTGTCATCATTCAGCTCAGGTTATCAACAAAAAGACACCAGGGATCTTTTACAAATCATTTTCTGAGTTTATAATTGAAGGTAAACTATAAACTGCTTTTTGTCGCTATGTTGATACAATTTGCTATGTTGTTGTTATTACAGAATAGGTGAACTTACAGTGTGGTGGCAGCCGCCTCTATCCCACAGAATGGCCTTAGTGACAAAAGAGATGTACATCGGTCTCTGAAAAGGAGGAAGAAAAAGACCAAATGAGAATAGAGCAACAGAGAGACAGTGATTTCAAGACGTTGTCATTATTTTTTTGTAGTATTACAAAAAGCAAACATTAAAGGTGACCTATTATTCTTCCGTGAACAGGTTAGAAGAAGTCGATGGGTCTTACAAAACATGTTCATTAAATTTTTTGTACAAAATCATTCTTAGATGATGAGATTTCAGCCTATTCAGTTCTGTCTATGTTGAGCTCCTTTTGAAATGAGCTGTTTTAGGATGCTTTGTCACTTTAAATTCAAGTAAGCTGCTGCTGGCCCCGCCCCCAGACTCAAGAAAGTGTTGCAACTCAAGAAAGCAGCAAGTGGTTTCTGTTTGGTGAGTCAACAACAAAACACTTGTCTTTTACAGCAGTCATTGTACAAACCTGCTAGAGCTCTGCTTGGGTTGCTAGGCAACGGTCAGAACTCTGCTGGGGTTGCTAGGTAATGGGCTAGCTTCACTGGGGTTGTGCCTGCCGATTTGTGACGTTACATTCCAATGGTTTTTGAAATGGCTCACTTTCCAGACACCAAAAAACTTTAATAGCCAAAAAAAATGTCTAGATGTTTTTTAAGTGCTTTTAAATGCAGCTAAGACCCAAATGGAAGAACAAAACGGTGTAAAATGTGAATTTTGCTTAATAGGTCCCCTTTAAACAGCATAAATATGAGCATCTAATATCTTCTAGATAAAGATTGTTCAACGGCTTGACGTTGCTGGTGTTTCACTACTAAACCAACATTTTGAGACATTTTGAAATGTGTTCCTTTACATCTAATGGTTGAATTTTAAGTTATAAAATACAAGTGGGACTACTCTCCCAGTCGGTCCTTTCCAACATCTGCTACCTGTCTTTACTCAACGTCTTCAGGACAGTACAGTGGTGATGCGACCGGTGCGGCCTGTGGAGCTGGACGCAGTGCGTTAACTCATCCATCAAGATGGACACATACCAAAAACTCATCCATCTCTCTTTGCAGCTCATAGAAGCTGAGTCAGCTCAAGTTGATCCACTGCAGGGAGCAACAGAGCAGATCCTCCCTGAACTCACCCGTCATTCATGGGCCGTAACCCCGAAACAGAGATGGTGACAGGGGGCAAGAGGAGGTCACAAGGTGGAGGACAATAAGACTTTATTGGTGTTTACTCTGAAGCGTGGATCTCTTGTCCGCTGAGGACAGAAAACCTGCAAGTCCAACAAATGAGGACTAGAGGGCAGCGTCAGGTCTGACCATGTCTGATTGTGTGGTGGCTTTAATGTATGATTTGTTAAATTATGGCACCAGTGTCACAGACTATTCTGTCCCATTTAATTAGCGACAAAGTAATAATGACAGACAGCAAAAAGCCGAAGTGAATTGGAGGATAAATAAAAATTTTTCACATTTTTTACCATATTTTGACGGCTCCCAATCAGCCGGTAACAAATAAAGTAATAAAGTATATTTAGGCATTTTGCCAGCAGCAGCCTAATCCCACTTGGTTTTATAAATAAAAAGTTGTAGGTCTACAATACTGTCCATGCATGTTCATATTGCATGTTTTAATGTTCTGTACAAGGAAAAAAAGAAAGCCAAACTGAAGGAGAAAGAAAAACTTCAGAATGTTTGAAAAACTTAAAACCACTTAAAATTAAAATGAATAGAAGAAATGTATTTAGACATTCAACGTTACCAGAACCATAAAAAAAAAAGGTTTTTATGGTTCTAGTATCTTAAATTTGAATGTTTATTGGATATTTTTCTCTCTAACCAAAGAAAACAGTCCAGGCATGGATTTGGACACTTTACGGTTGTTTCTGAGCAATTTCTGAAAGAGTCGAGGCTGCAAGTCAACCCACCACTCCTCTGAAGGGTTACCTGAGTAAAGTAATCAGATTACTCAGGTAACGAAGAAAGTATGGGGTTACATTTCCACAAAAATTTGAGTACTGTAAAATTAACCGCAAGCAAACTAGGATTGTAAGCACAAATAAATAGTATTTTATAAGGTGGAGTAATTAGAAACGCAGCTCAACAGAAGAAAAACTTGATTTTCTTAAAATATAGTAGAACAGGTTTAAATATTTAACAAAATTCATCAATAAAAGATAGTTGTATTTCATTAAATTTTTGGTTATTCAATAGGTATGGAGTAAAAAGAGTGAAACAAAATGACCCGCTTTCATTTGAATACATTTTATTTGATGGAATATGAAGAATAAAAGGTTTATTGCTTATTCAGATTGTGCATCATTTTTTGTAAAGTAATGAATTACTTTTAAAGATGATTAGGTTGTAACTGGATTACTGTCGTGTGGAAGTAATTAGTAACTAATTACTATTTCCAAGATGACACAGATGGTCACTGCAACCAGATCGCTGTGGGATTTTTGGGAGAAAACAGACTGGGATCACTGTCAAGTGATGCTTTTCAACTTTCCATTTACTTGAAAAAGCATAAAAACACAAATTTTTAAATCAAAACACAAAGTTAAAGGTTTTGCCTCATCAGCTCAATCACAGCTGCATTAATTGATGGAGTTGCTCTGCCTCTGATGTCCTCATCTGACCCATCATCTCCAACAGGAGACACAATCCCACAGAGAGTTCACCTAAAGTGATTGCTGCTCCTTTTTTCCTGCTCAATCCAGATGATGAGATTAGGGAGATTCCTGGCAGATGGGGTTTCCACCGTGCATGTGTTGACAGGATGCATCCCCACTTTTAAGACTTCACCTCGATCTGGGGAACGCAGAGGAGGCTCCTCAGGAAGCTACTGGTTTAAGCCGGCAGCAGAGGGGAAATATGGTCAAATATGGCCGCCCTTATCAATAATGAGTAGGTGGGAAAGGAGCAGATCAAATTACCAATTTAGAAGTAATCACCAAAGTGGTTGCTGGGTCTGTGTTATCCACTCTGCTTTGTCCTCTGTGGTGATTCTGCCATCTGTCCCGTCTTTCTCAGGGGAGTCCTTCCTTTTTCTCCTGAGCGCCACACTGGATGTTTTATTAACTCCGTTTCACCTGATTACACCCTGCCTGGGAGTCGGCGCACATTAATAGGCATTTAATCAATGTTTAATTAAGGTAGCAGGCATGAAACACCGAGCTGAAACACTGAGCTGAGGTCAGATGTAAGGACGCACAATAAGTGCATGATTCAAACTTTATGAGCAACTTTCTGCTTAGTGGATATATTATTGAACTGAAATCTGTCTTAAAAAGCAAAGACTTTACATTTTCATGTGTATTCCCCTAGAAACTGTAGATTTTATGTGATCGCAAACAGACTTCAGAAGAACATGGACGTCTCACAGCAGTTCACCGATTAAGAAAAAATTTATGCCACTATTTAGAGAAGCAGCATTCAGCTTCAATGCACCACAAATCTGGAACAAACATCAAGAAAACTGTAAAACAGCAGAAACACTTAGTTCCTTTAAATCAAGGCTAAAAATCCACCGGTTTAGAGTTGCATTTGAAACATAATAAATGGAACATTGACCAATATATTTGACGTGTATTAATGATTTGCAATGTTTCTCACTGTAGGCTGTATGTTGTTTCTATGACTCCTTCATTTTTGTGTTTTTATGACGTAAAGCTACCTTGTTCCTGAAATGTGCAATACAAACAGAGCTGATTGATTGATTTATGGTTTAATTTTACAGTTATTGAGCAATTGGAGTTGACAACATCACAATGAAGTACTTCACTGTCTTCCCATTGTCTGGCTCCATCCAAAGTGACGGACCCGTTTGCTGCAGCCATTGTTTAATTGCGGCTGTCTTGTTCTGGTGCAGAGTTATGACGCATGTCTCAAGTCAATAGCCAATAACCGCGTTTCCATTACAAATGTGATCATAACTTGGTCAATATTCCACTAATATCGACAAAAAAACCACAATTTCACAATTGTGGCGTTTTATTAAACAAGAAATGTAATCAAAATAACTTTTGAATCAGTTTGTTAATGCGATAAGTCATGTAAAAAAATAAAATAAAATGCTGCGCCATCATCCTTCAACAACTTCCTGTTGTCTTCTTCGTCATTTCCACCAGTAGTAACAGCCGGTTGTTGATTACATGACAGGCATGATGGGAAAAAAGGGTTTGCATTGAGGTTTTGCGGTATACATCAATTTCAAAACCACCTCATCCAAGTAAGAATTTGGAGCGTTTCCATAAAGCAAATTTACTTTCATATTTCCAATTTGCTAAATTTTACAGTCAGTGGAAAAGCATCTAATGATGTAAGAGTCACATAAAATATGACATGGCCATCCTGACTGCAGAAAACTACTGGAAAAAATGGTTTATGCTCAATTAAAAAGGAGCTTTGCACCTGTAGCAGTATTTCCGCTTGAAACTTTCAACACGTTATTTATTCTAAGTCTGAACATAGCAGCCTCGTCTTTTAGAAGTGAATAACTAGAACTGCATGAGGTCAGGAAACAGAAATTGAGTCCAAAGAGATGACACACTCTCCACAGGATGGTGGAAACAAAGCAGCATCCCGTTTAGAATCGACTGATGGAGCTGCTGACTTATAAATGAGAACAAAAGGCCTGGGTGAACACCTCAGCATGGATTAGTCCAGGTTACAGCCAGAGACGGAGGAGAAAAGCAGAAAATTGAGAGAGAGAAAGCCTGGGGTCAGCCATAATGAGCCATGAATGTGAGCATCCCACCAATCCTGTTTAACGGGGTTCATCCCTGGAAGGTTTCCTGCCCTTCACTGCAAAAACACAAAATTTAACAGAGTAGATTTAATTTAATTTTAATTCAAATATCCAAGTACACTTAAAGCTGCAGTAGGTAGCTTGTAACAATTTTTTTTAACATATCTGTTGTTTCTCCTCCATTAGCCCATTGAGCAGCGCACACACTATGTTGATTGACAGCGTTAAGACCTTCCTCCTGGATCTGATTGGCTGTTTTTGATCAGAAGTGGTGCATTCTTGTAAATGTCAAACTTTCAACTAAGCAGCTTGTTTTAAGTTAATAATTTCTTAATATTGATTAAAAAGTACTAATTATACTTTCAGATTTTTTCACTTATAAGACATTTTTCTCATTAATAAAAAAATAATAAAGCTCTTATTTTGATCAAACTGGGTAGTAAATAAGTACAAATACAGCAAAAACACAAAATGTTACCAAGTATGTTTGGTCAATTCTAGTGAAAATATCTTGGTACAAAACTAATTTACACGTAACATTTCAGCAAGATATAACAGCTGGCAGTAAGTCAATAACTACTAAATATTGATGAAAATATCTTGGTGCACTTAAAATAAGTTACAAGTTACTTATCAGGAAGATATATGAGCTCATTTTAAGTCAATAATTGCTGTATATTGATTAAAAAGTGCTATTTTCACTGGCAGATTATTTCACTTATATGAGAAAAAATCTTGTTATAAGTGAAATAATCTCCCAGTGAAACTTGTAATGTTTTTCAATCAAAATTAAGGAATTATTGAATTAGAATAAGCTCATATTTCTTGCTAAAATAATACAAAACTAATGCATTTGAATAAGAATCTGGTTCAGATTTTGTGTTTTTGCAGTGCTCCTCACACCGGCGGTTCTGTGCGCACACGTTGGGGTTCGGGTCAGGGGGCTGCAGGGACTCTGTGACCCTGAAATGAGCCGGGGAGCCCTGCTGGTAGGACAGAGCTGCTTTTCTGCTTTAATCTGCAAGCAAGAGGATCAATATGGTGACTATTGGTGGTGAGATTGTGTGCAGGGCAAACCGGGTCCGGCCATTTAAGAAGTCTCACAGGGGGCTGGCGCACCCTGACAAAAGCACAGCTCTGCTGCCACAATGACCCGGGAGACACTGGCACACCGGCGACTAACCTACTTAACATTCATTAGCTTCAGAGAGGGGGACAGATGCTCTGGACCGTCTTTCTCATGTCCTCGACGTGGGGCTCATTTGACGAGTCTTTTATTCAGGAGGCTGAGTTGTGGAGGAAGACCTGGGTGGCCATGGAGGGACTCACCCGGTGCGGCCCGCGGCGTCCAGAGCCAGAGCAGTCGGGTCGCCTGGCAGGGAGAGACAGAAGCCTCCTCGGATGCTTGAAATCCTGGTTTCTGCTCCGTCGGCGTTCAGACAGAAAATCCAGAGCTCCTCTCCTTTCAAAAGAAGACATATCCAACAAGTTCTAGTATTTGTGCTTACATTTTTACGCTTCTGAACACATAAATATACATCAATCTTTTCAATAATACTCCCTTCTGGTTTAAAAGTAAAAGAGCAGAGTGAACTCTCTATGTGGGAGGCTAAACATGTAGACGATTTTAAATAATAATCTGTTAATAATTACCATTCAGAATCTCAAGCATGTTTCCCTCAACATTAAGTAACAAAGGTTGGGCCTCTGACAGAAGTTGGGTAGTAGCTAGTTTTGACACACAATGTACTTCGAGGAGTATTTTTACTTTTACTTCAGTAATTTTACTGTGAAGTATCACTACTCAAGTAAAATTTCTGGATTCTCCACCCGCTGTGAGTAACTTCACTGAATGAAGAACAAGCTTGTTTTAAGCAAAAATTCATAAGGTTTATATGAACATAAACTGATTTTGAAAAAAATCAGTTTATATACGACGAGTACCAAGGCCATGCGAAGAAAATAAAAAATAAGCTAAAATTAAGAGACTAAAGTCAAAATATTACATTCAATTCACTTTATTCTTATTATTACAACTTTATTCTCATAATATCCCTTTATTTTTGTAATATAACTTTATTATAGTATATAGTTACTATTCTCACTTTATTTAAACTTTATTTTCGTAATATGACTATTCTCGTAATGCTACGACTGTTCATTAATTTGATTTTATTCTCATAATAATACGACTTTATTCTGGTAACATGACTGCTCTGGGATTATTTACTTTATTCTCAAGATACTATGACTTTATTCTTATCATTTTAATATTTCAAAGTATGGCCCTAACACTGTCGTAATCTTGTAGTTATGCTATTTATAAGAAACACTTTAATTGTGGCTTTAAATGCCAAAATTTCCACATAACTTTATATTTTGGTCCGCCTCATTAAGAAATGTTTAAATGTTAAATGACTGGTAAAAGGCAACTCAAGAACTGAGTAATTAATTAAAAAATCAAATACTTTTTGACTATTGAGTAATTTCTTGGATGGCTACTTTTTAAGTATGTTGAAGTAGTGCTACTCTTACTTGAGTACAGTTTTGCACACTCTACCCACCTCTGTCCTCCAACGTTACTTTTCTACCTCAGACAAACTTCCTCCCTGTGTTTCTGTCACATATACAGAAGAAACGAGGGCAACAACAGAGCAGCGCTTTGAATTAAACATTGAACAGCTGTGCAGTCCGGAGTGACAGAGTCCAGAGCAGAAACCAGGAGCAGCTGGAGAGAAAGACAGCTTTTCAACCTGACTCCAGACGCAACACGGATCAGGTTCTGGGCTGCCACACAGCGACATAAATCTCCTCTCCTTAATTACATTAGAGGCGCATAGTGGCGAGCTTTGTGATAACAATGGAGCCTATCGATTCCACAAATCGGAGGCAGCCGAAGTCGGCCTGTGCGCTCCGAGAAGCTCTAGATCTGCATCTGCAATCTGAGCTCATTACGAAGAGTGAGCGTCGGGCGGGACGCAGCGCAGGAAAGTTCTTGGTTTAATATTAACAGGAAGAATGTGGAGCGGTTTCTATGGTAACCGGCAAACAGCTACACTCATGACACAAAATGTATTTCTGCTTGAAAAGCAGGGCAATCGCATACTACCACCAGATATTACAAAGTATTTTTGGTCTAGTTTCTAGCAAAAATGTATTAAATAAGACAAAACTAACTTACAAGTAAC
The DNA here is from genome assembly GCF_904066995.2 of Poecilia reticulata. Classification (NCBI taxonomy): domain Eukaryota; kingdom Metazoa; phylum Chordata; class Actinopteri; order Cyprinodontiformes; family Poeciliidae; genus Poecilia; species Poecilia reticulata. Next base: position 5,458,820 of record NC_088852.1, on the reverse strand, counting down.
TTTTCAGCAAGATAAAACTAATTTTAAGTAAATAATTCCTTAATATTGATTAAAAAAACATTTTTTCCTGTTATTTAATTTCCCTTTGAGATCAAAAAAGTATTTTCGAATTGAATTTGACCTGAATAAATGCCAATTCAAGCCAAAGTTGTTGATGTTTTTTTTGGTTCTGAAGGGTTAATATTAAGAATAAGCTTTTAAGGGTAAAAGGCAACTTTTACCCTTTTACCCTTTTTTGTCAAATTTCTCACAGAAAACTTGACATTTAAAAATATGTAGTAATTTTGAAATGCCAATGGAATGAGTATATTTTTAAATCCATATTAAGGAATTATTTACTTAAAACAAGCTCTTATATTTTGCTGAAAAGTCACTTTTGAGTTAGTTTTGTCTTATTTCAAGTGCACTATGATATTTACATGAATAAACCAAAGATATTTGGTAAGATTTGGTGTTTTTATCTCTGTTCAATCTGACCAAGGGAAAAGATTTATTTATGCTTTTCCAAAGCAAAAGGTCCAACACGACTTGAATAAGCTTCTTTTGGCTTGTGAGATCAAGACCTCTCTTTAACATCTCCCTCCACAAAGCTGACTCTGCCTGACATCTCTGTGTTGAAGCTGGTGGGGGCTCTGCAGAGCAGGTCAGCATAATCCAGATGCCGGAGGACCGGTTGCTAGGAGACAGCAACGGAAAACTGTCCAAAAAGGACAAAAAGCTGGAAAGTCCTGATTCATCCGGCTAATGTCTTCAAATCTAAATATGCAAAACAGAAAATCATAATGTCAAATATATACATTTTTATCAAGTATAAGTATATCAAGTTTTTTTTGTCTATTTTTCAGTACAAATTTAAATCCCATCATGTTAGAGTAAAGAGAGTATTGGCATAACCTGTTTGTTATCCACCATTATCTTTATTCAATTCAAAAACTTTATTGATCACAAAGGGAAATTCAATGTGAAATACATAAGGGTGAACTTTTAAAGATGACCTATCCAACTCAGTTTACACTCACATTTAAAAATGGCTACAGATGCGCAATTCTAGAGCCGTACATCTTTAAAAAGTATTAGTAGAGCCTCCTGCACAGCGAACAATAATTCAGCAAGTGGTTTCTGGATGGTAAGTCAACAACAGAACACTTTTCCAGTAGCCATTGTACAGCACATACAATGGTAAAATCAGCTGAACAATACTGTTGGAGCTCAGCGTGGGTTGCTAGGAGACGAGTGGAGCTCTGCTGGCATTGCTGTATAACAGGCTGAGCTTCACTGGGTTTGCTAGGCGAAGAGCAATGCTAATTTGTGACATTACGTTCTGAAGATATTTGAAACCGCTCATTTTCAAGACACCAAAAAACATAAGTTTATTGCCAAAAAAATCACCTAAAAAAACAAAAAATCTATAGAAAACTGCTTTTTGCATTTACTCTGGTTATCTTTTTCACAGAACAGTCAGAACAGTATGATAATGACACCAAATCAAATCAAAAATAGCTCCTCTTACTGGTAGGTGATATTTACTGGAGTCATAAAAACCCATTTCCTCACAGTGCCCAATAGGAGTAAGGATACAAATTCTTGGTTGTCAATGCAGAAATGTATTCCTAGACACAAGTAATATTTAAGCACAGCCTTTTAATGAGCATGCTAACAAACATATACGTCAGCACACAAGAGCTGACAAAGCTTTCCACAAGACACATAAAAATACAATTACAAGAGCTATCATGCTGTTTTAAGGAAAGCTGCCCTGCCCACCACACGCTGCCCTTTGTCAGGAGCGGGACGGACAATCAAAGAGCCGTGACCTGCACCGGCTGCTGTGGGCAGCAGGCCTGACTCCAAACCCCGGTTACCAGGCCATGCTGGGAGCCTTTGCTTGTCCCCTGGTTAGCGCCGCTATTTTCTCATCTCATCAATCTGTCAGCTAAGCCGCTTGACGCAAAGCACAATATGGCCACCGTATTTTATTCAGTCTCTTACAATATGGTCTCAGCATTTCCAGATTAGTCAGCTCACCCACGAGGGAAGCTCCCCTGGTGAGGAGTAGTGGCAGTGGGTGTCCTCACTGCAAAACACAAAATCTTACCAAGTATTTTGGTCTAGTTTCTAGAGCACATATATTAGTACACTTGAAATGAGACAAAACTAACTTATAAGTAATTTTTCACCAAACTATCGGCGCTTGTTTAAGTCAATAAACCCTGAATCTTACTGAAAAAGTACTGGTACCATTGGCAGATTATTTCACTTGGGGAAAATGTCTGCCAATGGAACAAGTACTTTTTAATCAATATTAGGGAATTTTTTACTTAAAATAAGCAAGATCTTGCTTTCAGGCAAGCCACTACTTATTCTGCCGCTTTCCTTCATTTTTTAAAGGGGACCAATGCTACATTGAACAGATTAGGTTAGGCCAATACAAAACATATTCATTAAATTTTTTGCACAAAATTAATATTCTTCTGCTCAGTTCTGCCTATATTTAACTCCTTTAAAAACTAGATGTTTTAGGGCCTATTGTCACTTGCAATCCAAATTATTTGCTGCTGGCCACGCCCCCCAACTCAACATTTACACTCGCTTGTGAAAATGGTTGCAAATAGAAACGCAATTATACAACCTTGCATCTTTGAAAAGCAGAAGTGGAGCATCCTGCACAACAAACAAGAACGCAGCAAGTGGTTTCTGGTTGGTAAGTGAACAACAAAATTCTTGACATTTCCAGCAGCCATTATACAGCGGTAACAATGCCGTTTTTGTTGATTTTGACTCAATATTTAGGAGGTTTTTTTAAACACACACCAAAAAGTCATTACTTTACTGTGTACTTAGTGCTTGGGCTGTTTTTAGAAGCAATGTCAACCAAAATGGGAGTTCATAAACATGCAAAAGGAGAATTTCGTATAATAGGTCCCTTTTAAGCAAACACCAAACAATGTTAGTTTCAAAATGTTAAGAAAAAAATTAGAAAACCAAGGTAAAAGAAAGACTACCCTCACAGCTCATAAATTGTTCAAAATGAAGTTATCTTGCAACTTTTCCTGCTTTTTAGACATATTTTAAATTTAAACCAATCAGTAAAGACATTATTGTGTAAATGCTGGCCATCTGTGTAAGTTTACAGCACGAGTTTTCTGAGAACAACCTCGGACTGGACTTGCTCGAGAGCCGACCATTCAGTTTATTTTCAAGTAAGGATGAAAGAAAGACTCCAAACTATGTATGTCGCCTATTCAGTGGTGACGCTCTTTAAATGAAGGACAGCAGAAAGAGTTGGGGACGGGGTGGAGTGCTGCATAAATTTTACATACACAAGGCCTCAGACAAAGTGATTGTTGCTTCCCTGAAACTTTTTTTCCTCCCCCTCCTCCAGCAAACACTTTCCCCACTGAATAGGCACCTATTAGTGACTCCATTATGGGCACAGGGCCCTTGAATGGTTCCTCACTGTGCGTCTTTATCAGAGCCGGGCCCCCCTTCGTCCTGCGGCCCAACCCAGCTTCCTACAGCCTGTTTTGATAGGTGATGATGGGTGAAGTCGGGGGGGAGGCGAGGTGGCCTGCCACTTTCACTCCCTGTTGTGTGCTCCAGGTGTGGTGGGCTAAGCGTAGCGCTTCACAGCTTCTATTGTGCCACGCACTTTTTCCCCTTCACCACTTATTCAAGGAAAAAAATGGCTGTGTTTTACATGCATTAGCCGATTCCCTCCTCCCTGAAATGAGGGTGGAATCGCTGCACACTGCCTCGGAGAAGCGTATTGTTGCTGGATTATTCAGGAGTTAGCTGAATGAAAGAGGCAGGCAGAGAGGGGTGTCTGTACTTTATCTCCAAGGGAGACAGTGGGTAAAGACGCAGCTTCTTTAGAGGAGTGAGTTACTGCGGCGAAAAGCTCAGGAACACCTGCAGGACACAAACGCCTCCATCCAAAATACAGTAAACCAGTTTCTATTCATCAGGTTGAGGGGAAGGTTTTACAAACCATCAGGCAATGGTACAAAATATGTAAAGAAACGTCAACTTTTGAAAGTTTTCTATTCACTATTCAATAATTATTACAGGCATTTAACATAAATGCTGCCTCATACCATCTGATTTTAGGTGGTGGAAAATTTTATTAATATAATAGATAATTAAATTTGTAGTATGTAATATTTTAAATTAATCACACCAAATTTTATTTAATTTTATTCCCATGGTTCTTTTTGCAGCAGTGCCATCCACAGCTGGGCTTTCTTGCTTACGTTTGCTTGAGGAGAAAGCCAATCACACAATGGAGCAAAAGAAATAACATTTAAATCTATTATTTTAACTTATATATATATATATATATATATATAAATGGAACAACATAACCAAGTGGTGGGCATAGTGTACAGCAGTGGTTCTTAACCTTTTTTGAGTTACCGAACCCCCCAGTTTCATATGCGCATTGACCGAACCCTTCTCATCCCCCCCCGCCGACACACAAAATACTTTGCGGTATTCTGATTTAGTAATGTAATTATACTGCTCAAAAAAATAAAGGGAACACTTAAACAACACAATATAACTCCAAGTAAATCAAACTTCTGTGAAATCAAACTGTCCACTTAGGAAGCAACACTGATTGACAACGGGGACCCTCATCGGGTCAATCAGTGTTGCTTCCTAAGTTGACAGTTTGATTTCACAGAAGTTTGATTTACTTGGAGTTATATTGTGTTGTTTAAGTGTTACCTTTATTTTTTTGAGCAGTGTATATTAGTTGTGTTACCGCCCCACGCCACTAGAGGCAGTAGCAACCCCGAAAAGATGCGACTAAGGGGCAGATTTAGAATATAGAATTTGGTAAAAACGGCGAGGTTTGCTGACACAAGCTCAAATCCATGCTGAGAGTTCAACTCCTTCAATCAGGGCTCCTCCGCAGCTCTGATTGGCTAAGCAATGTAACGTGATCCTCTGCATTAAGTGATGGCAAAGCGGGGCGTCATCAGGACTTTACACAAGTGTGTCTTTATCTCCGCGGCAGAGGCTCCACCGAACCCCTGAGACCGACTCATCGAACACCTGGGGTTCGATCGAACCCAGGTTAAGAACCACTGCTGTACAGGAACATATGTGCAGAAAATGGACTGGAAGCCCCGAGATCAAAGTAGGGAACACCCCCGAAGGTGGCGGAGAACGACCGAGCTAAGATCCTGTGGGACCTCCAGATCCAGACAGACAAAATGGTAATGGAGAACCAACCGGACATTGTGGTGGTGGATAAACAACAGAGGAAAGCCGTTGTGGTGGATGTAGCAATACCAAGTGATTTCAACAGGAAAAAGGGGCACGAGAAACTGGAGAAATACCAGGGGCTCAGAGAGGAACTGGAAAAGACCTGGAAGGTGAAGACCACAGTGGTGCCTGTGGTCATCGGGGCCCTTGGTGCAGTCACCCCCAAACTGCAGCAGTGGCTAAAACAGATCCCAGGAACAACATCAGACATCTCAGTCCAGAAATGTGCAGTTCTAGGCACAGCCAAGATACTGGAGGACCCTCAAGCTCCCAGGCCTCTGGTAGAGGACCCGAGCTCAGAGGACGAGAGAGATCACCTGCGGAGGGTGAGAAGGGAATTTTTATATATATATATAAATAAATAAAAGATTGAATACCAGAAAAAAAAAAGTTAAGATAAAACAAAATAATTGGGATTGGATTTTTTGCCTCAACTTCTCTCAAACTTTCAGAGGCTCCCACAGCGCCCCCTGGGGGCCACGGTCCCCCACTTTAACCTGCCACAACCTCGCTCAGACTGTACAAACTCTGCTGTATTCACAGAACCATCAGGTCAATAAACATCTGTGTGTGTGTGTGTGTGTGTGTGTGTGTGTGTGTGTGTGTGTGTGTGTGTGTGTGTGTGTGTGTGTGTGCGCGTGGGTGTGCGTGAACCAGGTTTTTATAATCCTGGTGGGGACCTATTTCTGTCTACAATGTGGGGTTGTGGGGACCACTGCTCTTAGTGGGGACATTTTCTTGGTCCCGGCTTAGGGGTTAGGTAAGTGATTGATAGGGGTAAGGTTAGAGTCGGGGTAAGAGTTTGGTATGTAATGGTTAGAGTTAGGGATGGGATAAGGCTCCAGCGGTAGAAAATTAATATAAGTCAATGTAAAGTCCCCACAAGTGATGAAAACACGACTGCGTGTGTGTGTGTTTCAGCTTTGAAGTTATGCATGCACACACAGTTGAAGGAGGGAGACACCGAGAGTCAGCAAGACTTTATGATGAATATGGAAGCATTGTTCAGCCGTGCTTACCTCCACGGGGAACCATCTGCTCCCTGTCAATGCATCACCTGCTCGTCTGAGCCGTCTCCACGGCAACAAGACTCGGTGGGGCAGGGGGTGGGGGGGGATTAGGAGAGGTTACCGCTTCGATGGCAATGGTAGGGGTTGGAGTCATAGGTGGCAGACGGCAGAGCGAATGTCGCCCTCTGCTGGTGGGGAAAGGAACAGAGCAACTCAGCTAGATTGATATTGAGCCACCTGTTGAACACAACTGTTAGAAACTCTTATTAATAGAACAAAATCTATTTTGTTTGGGTCAATTATTGCTTCTGTGTAAATGATATTACTGTAAGCTTACCAATAACCTTTTGGAGCAATATGCAGTAAGGAAAAACCGTTTTAAATGAGTGTTTAAACCTTAAAAATATGATTCAAAATGCTGTTTATGTTGCTTGTGGATTGCAATTTACAGTTTAACTGGGGAGTATGCTTAAAATAATAATAAAAAAGTCACTTTCACTGAATTTATTTTATTTTATTTTTTGAAAGTGATTCATCAGCACTAGGGTCTATAAAAGGTTCGACATACAGCTTTGGGAAAGAAACTGAAGAGACCCTTAAAATGATGAAGTTTATCTGATTTTACGGTTTTATAGTTTTATGTTTGAGTAAAATGAACATTGCTCTTTTATTCTATGAACTATTTACAATATGTCACCAAAATTCAAAGTAAAGATTTAATATTTAGTTGCAGAAAATGAGAAATGGTCAAAATAAGGAAAATGATGCTGTGCTTTCAGACCTCAAATAATGCAAAGAAAACAAATTAAATATTTCTAAATATTCATTTAGAAAGAACAATAGTGCTGTTTTAACTCAGGAAGAGTTCAGAAATCAACATTTGGTGGAATAAGCAGGAGGTTTTTAATGGGTTCAGTGCAGTGGGCTCTTCATTTTTTCCAGAGCTGTATATCTGCATGAGTTCTTGATTGAAATAAATTAAAATGTTATTTTAAAGAATTTGTTTTCTTTCTTCATTTGCATCATAGCCCTATCTATAAATGTAGATTTGGATGAAAGCAATTCTGGTTCTAGAAGTAAACATACAAAAGTGCCTGAAAAAATTCAATTAGATTGGAAATGTAACATATTTTATGCCTTTATTATATTAAATATTTAGCGTAGAAATAGTTCTAATCTATTTTTGTTATTAAAATTAAGAAAAATGAACTCAAAGATGTTTGGAAACCTTCGCTGTGGCGTCACAAAACAAGATTTAGTTTTGTTGCTTTTCCATCTCACATTCACACGTCGTGAGGAAATGACTTGTCACACATCACTGTGATGATCAGCTGCAGAGTAATTTCCTTTTTGTGTGTTTTCCACGCATGTTTTGTGTTACAAGCAGCATGAATGAGGATCAGTCGCAGGCTTCTCATTATGTCTGCGTTTTCTCCACCTACAGTACATTGTGCGTTCTGCCAGAGACGGCTGTGTAAACACGGACCTGAGGACAGCTCCAAAAGCAAACATGAAAATGTTGAAGTGAGGCCAATAAACACGCCACCCAATGACAAAACACGGCTTTTAATTGTTTGCAACTATGGAGAAGCATCTTTTTACATACATCAATGCGTCAAGCCAAAAACTATTTAAACATCCATATTTTTTAAGTAGAGATTGCAAATTATTTACATAGATGTAAATGTGTTTTGAATATATTCAGATTCATTTTAAATGTTGAGGCCAATATTAAATATGGAAGCTTTGAATATTGTAAAGTTTTGATAGAGCACCACAAATTACCATTAACCCCCCAAAAAACTGGATTTTAATCATAAATGCTAGAATTAACACATTAAAATCATATTTCACTATAAATCTGAATAATAATCAGTGGCAGTTAGGGCAGATGCCCAGGGTGACATTAGAAAAAAGGGGCGCACAAGCACTAGATTGAAAAACATATATACAACTTACTCAGTGTTTCAGCTGTTTTGTTGGCAGTTTGTTCCAGATTTGTGGTGCATAGAAGTTGAATACTGCATATCCATGTTTGGTTCTGGTTCTAGGGATGCAGACCAAAACCAGGAGACCTGAGGGGTCTGGAAGGTTGCTGTGACAACAGCAGATCTTTAATGTATTGTGATGCTAAGCCATTCAATGATTTATAAACTAACAACAGGATTTTAAAGTCTATTCCTCTGGCCACAGGGAGCCAGAGGAAGGACTGTAGAACTGGAGTGATGTGCTCTAACTTCCTGGTTTTAGTCAGAACGTCAGCAGCAACATACTGATTTTTTAGGCTGATCTGTGAAAACACTGTTGCAGTAATCAATACAATTAAAGATAAAGGCAAGGATGAGTTTTTCTAGATCTTCCTTCAATCCTGGAAATGTTCTTTATGTGATAGAAGGCCAACTTGGTAACTGTCTTTATGTGGTTCTGAATGTTCAGGTCAGAGTCCATCACCCAGATTTCAGGCCTGATCGCTGGTTTATAGTTGTAATAACTGAAGCTGTGTACTGACTTCAGATCGTTCCTCTTTAGGTCCGAAGGACAATACAATAAAATAATTTTTTTAAAAAGGGTCTTCAAGTATTCAAAGTTATATTTTCACGTTATTCATTGATCAGTTTCAAACCAATTAATAAGCAAACTAAATATTTAGCAACACTGTGACTATATCTCCATTGTTTTGTTCCCATGACAGGCTAAATCTAAATTACTTTTGACTTTACAAATGTCAGCCAGCAGTAATGAACCTACAGTTTGTCGCTAAAGCTAGCATGTTGTTCCCTGCAGACGGACTGCCAATGAGTCATCAGCCACAGTCGAACGCTCACCTGGAGCCGCCCTATGCAGGCGCAGCTACCCCGGAAAGTCTGAGTGACAGGTGAAAGTGAGCGCAGCTGAAGGAAGGAAACACCTTTTGTGTTTGGTCGCAGAGCAGGACGGAGGCGATGACCCCAGCCCACGGCTCACACCCGCCACCTGATGAGCTCATCGGCCCGGGGCAAAGAAGCGGCACGTCCTCCAACGACCACAAACACGCAGCAGCATCTCCTTCAGTGACATGCTCACCAAAACAACCTCAATCTGATCTAGATCTCGACAACATTTGTAAGAAAAAAGAATAAGCTGAAAGCCACCTGCAGGCAACACTATCCCTCTGTACCGTGCAGCTGTCAAGCTAAATAAAGCCTTTAAAGTGCAAAAATCAATAGCTTTTCTCTCCTTTTTTCTGTTTCGCTATCGATTTTAATTTTGAAAGCACTTCAGGATGTCGATAACCAGAGGGAGCTGAGTTGGTTAGGGGTTTGTGAGCCATTAACTGGACCGTGAAAGTCGTAACTGTCCCCCGATTTTGTCACTTATATAACAAAGGGAACAAAACAGGACTTTTTTCCCATAGCGGACACTGGTACTTCTGACATAATCTATAAAAACAATTACAAAGCAATTGGTGTAACTCTGCCAGAAAGGTAAGAGAAGGTCTGAAGTACATTAATAAATATTATTGAGGGATTTTTTTGATGCTGCGTTTTGAGAAAAGTAGATCACAAATCACTTCAGCCACCCTACTTAACGTGGATGGACCAAAAGTTTAATCTTTTGGAACAGGTGATTTTTCACCATAAAAGCCCAGCAAATCTCTAGATTTCAATTAATCCACACTATTAACTCAAATGCAGCCTTAAAGCTGATTTGTTATGCTTCCTTGAACAGGTTAGGTTAGGTCTGAAGGCTGTACAAAACATATTCATTACATTTTTTGTCATGAGATTTTAGTCTGGTCAGTTCTGCCTATTTTGAGCCGTTTTAGGGCTCTGTCACTTTAAATCCAAATAAGCTGCTGTTGGCCACTCCCCCTAAGACAACGTTTACATTCAAATGTGCAAACAGCTGCAAACAGATGCGCAATTACACAACCGTATATCTTTGAAAAGCATTAGTACAGCCCCCTACACAACCATCAAGAATGTAGCGAATGGTTTCTGAATGGTAAGTCAACAACAAAACACTTGTCTTCTCCAGAAATGGTAAAACCAGCTGGCCAAATGTGCTGGAGTTCCATTTGGGTTGCTAGGCGACGGACAGAGTTCCGTTGGGGTTGCTAGGTAACAGGCTGGGATTCACTGGGGTTACTAGGTGAAAAACAAAAAAACATTAACTTATTGTCAAAAAAACATCTTGGTGGGTTTTTTAAGCACTTGGATTGTTTTTAGAATCTGTAGAAACACAAATAGAAGTATAAAAATGTGAATTTTGAAATTAAATAAACTTTCTTGAAAATATAGTGGTCAGGATTTAAATATTGAACCTGAAAAATAGACTTTAAGGAAAGTGTAAGAATGGATCCAACTCTTAGACGATGGTTCATCTGTAAATACTCTTTTCACTACTTTTCCAACTCTGTTCCCCATTTGTTCTAGCAGTCATACAATTTAACATCCAGTCTTCCGCTCCCTGGAAAACAAGTTAATCCTGGGAGAGTTTCTGTCAGGCCCACGTGTGGCCCGGGACACGTCCGGAGAGGAGAAGAAGAAGAAGGGCTGACTTTCCTGGGAGTAGGAATTCAATTATTCAGCTGGGAGAGCGTGTCTGTTGTGAGCGGCAGGCGCACGGCTGCCCGTTCCCAGCATGCAACAAGGGGGTTAAGAGCCACAGAAAGGCCTCCATTATCCCGAGTGAGAACGTCCCATGTGGCTGGCTGCACGGCTCTCATTCACTCCGCCTCACAACGGCGCTGCCCAAAGTCCCAAACTTTCACTTTGTGCCCCCTTTTTTTCTTCCGCTCAGAAAGGCGCCTTCACAATGCTGAAGTGGATTCTTCGGCACCCCCCGTGGACAGCGCACATGTGGACAACATTCACAGGATGTCCATCATCTTGTCCATTAATCAACGACATCTCATGAAAGCACAATTAGGAGCCTCACAAGTGCATAAGCGATTATCATCTCTAAGCACCCCTGCTACTCCTTCTGCACAGCAACGCTCTGTGTGCAGAGTTGGTTTCAAACAAATCCACTTTTTTTTTTTTTAATTAAAAAAAATAGCTGGAGTTGCATAATTGTGACAAAATAATAAGTGATCTGGAGGCCAGAGATTCACATCTGGCCAATCATTATTACAGGAACAGAACCGCAGTGTGCTGGTCATTTCAGAATCACTTCTGCTGATAAACGAGTAATTGTGTCCATCATCAGTAGAATGACTCACAGGGGAGCGCTCCGTCCACTGTACAAGCTGACCTTACTGGGGTCATGTGACATCACCGCTCTGATTACTGACCAGTAGGTTCCACATACTGAGGCTCATTGTGAGCGCAACACTGACGGCAAGTGGTATTCTCCATAGAAAATCAAAATTATTTGAATTATATGCAGCTTGGAAAGCTGAAATATTGAGGTGTAATGCTAATGGTTGCCGTTTCGTTATCCTTGGAGCTGATTGGGGAAGACTATGGATGTCTCCACTGTGCGTGCTGTGAATTTCCCATTTGAGGACAAAAAAGTATATTCATTCATTAAGATATAATTGATGTTTGAGCTACTAAAATGGTTCAAACACCAAATATACTGTAATAATTTTGCCTAATCCTAATCAATACCACTTTGTAAGATGATAAAAAAACTTACAGAAATGTCCGTCTTAGGTGAATCGTTCCATATTAGCGGATAAATATATATATGTGTATATCTTACAAAAAGCCAATTATGTTAAAAGGTAAAGAAATATTACATAATTTGTATACTAAATACTGTATAAATATTGGTTTGCTTTGTCACTACTTATCTCAAACATAATCTATGCATATGGTTAATACTGTCATTTTCTTACAACTTCTTGAAACTTCATTTTAGTTACATTTAGTTACACATTAAAAACTGCATTTTAAGCCATTTTTCAACAGAAATAAGTTAATATCCAATTATATAATTAACAGAAATCTCACTCATTCCAACATAACTGTTCAACAAAAGAGAGTGGATTATTTAAGAGAGGAACAAGAAAGGGCAGCATTGGCATTTCTTAATGAGCAGCAACAACATTTGAGGAGGGAGTTTGCTGATTATCTAACTAACATCGCCCTCTTGTGGAGACTGTTGGTCCCTGCATTCAATTTGGTTTTTAATCTTATTTAGTAAAATTCTTAAAGAGAGGAAACAGAATTTTCTCTGATGGCAAAATATGATTTCTTCTAAGTTTCCAAGTTGGGTTCTGTTAAACGTTTCAAATAATTTTGATCAACAGATTTAAAAATTTCCTTCGATATTTGCTGTGTATCCAACATTTTTACTGGACTATGACTGCATATTGCACTTCTGCAGAAAACAATATTCAATTTTAAAAGCAGCATTCACACTTCAAACTGTTTGAGTGTGTGATACAAAGAGAAACCTCTTTTAAAAAAGTTTCCTATGAAAAACTGATTGTTCAAAAACCAGATGCATCCTGGGTACCAGCAAAAGTACAGCTTTGTTTGTTTTCTTTCTGCAGACCCTGAGATTGTGAGCAACTTGAGTCCTGAGGGGTTTTGTTTCTCTGCGCTAACTTTGACATGTCACATGTTTATCGATGTGGAGCAAAAGCAACAAAGAACAACAGAGAATATTAATAAAAAGCTCGACAAGCTGATGAATCCTGGAACCTCTCGAGATAATTGTGCAAAGAATCTTTCTTAAAATGAAGAATATTAAAATCATCTGACTTGAGTCAGAAGCTTATTCAGAACCGCTGTAATACTGACCACTACAGGAGATCTTTCCTACACACAACCATAAACATCCACATCATATCTTTGAAGAAATCTGGATGAGCTACAACATTTAATTTTCCTTCTTGACTCAATAAGCTGTTTCTAGAATTGAATAATATTGTAATTTTGATTAAATACTTTTAAAACTTTTTTTTTTTTTATAAATTGCTATATTTCTGAAATGGTACAACTGTAGTAAAATGGCTATTATAAATAATAATGTGACACAGAAATGGGTCAGATTAATTGATCATTGAGAAAAAGATCAACTTTTTCTTAAAACACGATCAAATTCAACTTCACTTTTATGTCAGGGGTATCACTACTGATTTTCTAGACAATTAAATGTTATGAGTTTAATCCTTTTTAGTTTACTTTATAGTAGAAATACAAAATATCACATTAATGACAGATTTTCAGATTTTCCAGTCAAAAATATGTACATTTACATACAGAAGGTTAGCATTATACCGCTTTCAGGTTGTAGAAAGCTTGAATCATGTTTTAAAAATAAAATTTTACAACAACTGTTTGGAGTTAAATAAAAATGGATTCTGCAGAAACTCATCAAACATCGTTATTGTTGTGCAGAAAGCAGCACTTAGCATGAACAAAATTAGCCGCTAGTGCTAACTAACCACAGTAACTCATTGTTTCAGAAAACCCTGGTTTCTCTGGGATGAGGCGTGCAAACGCAGCAGAAAATGTGTATTTCACAGACTCTCCGCGTCAACAAGATCGGGGTTTTTATTACGTGCTCATGAATCAAGACATTGTTCTCTGACAGGATGTGGTTTCTAAAACAGAAGATAAATGTTCAGACACTGCAGAGCTCGTCTTAGTTACTGTTTTTGTCTAAACAGAAAGAAAAACATACCAAAAATCCCTTTTTTATTATTTTTATTACAATGAACTTAAGTAGTCCTAGAGAGGACAAGAAATAATTTATTATTGACAAAATAAATTAATTATTTTCTTTTTCATATATTTTAACAATAACATTCTGTGCATGGAAGAATAAATTATAACATAAAGACCGTGCTGTTATCAAAATAATAAAAATGTACAAAATGTGTATTTGGGCATTTAAAATATATAAAATGCAGAAATGTTCTTTAAAATGAGAAAACCTGTGCAAATAAGGCACATGCAAGGATGTCAACACAATCTGTGTGTAAATAATCATTGAAAAACTTTTCACTTGGTGAATTGATTCACAGCTGCACAGTGGTGCAGCTGGTAGAACTGTTGCAGCAAGAAGGTTCTGGGTTCGATTCCCGGCGCTGGTCTGTCTGCATGGAGTTTGCATGTTCTCCCTGTGCATGCGTGGGTTTTCTCCGGGTACTCCGGTTTCCTCCCACAGTCCAAAAACATGACTGTCAGGTTAATTGGCCTCTCCGAATTGCCCCTAGGTATGAGTGTGTGTGTGCATGGTTGTGTGTCCTGTGTGTCTCTGTGTTGCCCTGCGACAGACTGGCGACCTGTCCAGGGTGACCCCGCCTCTCGCCCGGAATGTTAGCTGGAGAGGCACCAGCACCTCTCCCGACCCCACTGAGGGACAAGGGTGTAAAGAAAATGGATGGATGGATGGAATTGATTCACCAAAATAAATGAAATTTTTTATAATATTCTAATTTATTTAATGGGTCTCATATCATTTAATTACCTAATTATTGATCTGTTGCACTTTTGAACATTTTCTGCCAATATCTGTTTTTCCAGTTGGTTAATTAAACATTTTCTAAATAACCGAATTCATTAAAGTCGTTTATGTTTATGCCTTTTATGTTTGTCACAGTTAAATTTTTGTCTCAATACAGACACGACTAAAACACAGGGACCTAAAAACACAAACGTCACACTTTAATGTAAGATTATAATTTAGGTTGACATGCTCTGAAGCCATGAAAGGCAATGACCACAGTGACCTGATTACCAAAGCAACAATGTAAATTGTTGGCACAAATTGGCACAAATTTTAGGGGTTTTAAGGTATAGTTTGACAAAAAAATTAAATCTATTACTATGTTGTTAATTAAATGCAAGATTAAGAGATTAAAAGTTTATCTATAGTTGGACAGAAAGTGATTTTCAAAAGGAAACAAACTAACCGGTGCATCTCTAGTCTGATAGAGATGCACCGATCCACTTTTTTCACTTCTGAAAACGATGCAGATTTCTGAGGTTAAAAAAATTGGCCCCTAACGATCTCATACACAAAAACAGTCCTGTATTGAGTTAAATTTGTTTTCTTGGTTGTTTTTTTAAATACAGACATAAATGTACTGAATTACACATTTATTTGGTAACTCTGCACATATAAATACAAATAACTTCACAAACGTCTGTTCAGTCAGTGCAACTGAGGTATAGCAGCCAATGTAAAATAATAAAGAAACTGACAAAAATAAGTTGACTGAGACAACCTAGAAATTCAAAATAAATAAACAATGACGTCACTCAGAGCACAAAGCATAGAATTAGACTAAACAGATATCCCCCTATGGATTGGGCACATTGTCACTGGTGTAGAATTTTTGTTCAAAAAAACTGATACAGATATAAATATCGGATCGGTTCATCTCTGGTGCAGAGCAGAGGAGGACACTGGTTGATTTTTAGACCTTTGTTGAGGTAGATGAGATTCGGCTTCATCTGTAAGTATCAGACGATCACCAATCTCCCAAAATTAAGGAATTCTGCGCTGATAAATCGGTGTAAATCTACGAGTAAATACTGAATTTACACACGTGTTGGACCAGCTGCAGATATTTCTACCTGCTTTCAGGGCAGCCAGGCTGCAGGAGACCAAACTGTTTTTACATGCAGGCTTTCATGAGCGTCGCCTCGGGGGCCAGCGGCGGACAACAGGATCCAGATGTGACCATAACGGTTCTGTTTCACAACCGTCCTGTGACATACCGATACACAAACACGAGCGCGCACACAGGGGGTGTGGCGTCACGTGGCCCACGTAAAGTTAAAACCCGACGCACAGAAGAGGCTCAGAGACAGAGAAACCAGCATCAGATCATCAAAACCTGCAGAGACGATGGACGCTGCTTACAAGAGAGTGAACGGAGACTACAGCCCGGAGGAAGAGACAGGAGAGCCGGGCACCGGGGTAAAAATATGAATTATCACTTTTCTCTTACTCCAAACAAACTAATCCACCTATTTCATACATGCTTAAATGATTATTAAATGATTTTACAGCCAAATTTTGCTGCTTATCAATGAAAAATTCTGGTGAGAGCAAAAAACAACAGCTGGTTTTGCCTTTATGTGCCGTGAATAGACAGTAAAACAGCTGATGTGAGTGAAAAACAAAACCCTCTCTAATGCACAGATCTACTGTCAGGAACTTTCAGCAGGTGAAATTTTGCTCTATAAACATGCAACTTTTTATCAAATTTTCTATTCAAATTGCAGGAGCTGCTTTAGCAAAAATCAGCTTTTAAAAATGCCAAAAAAAATTCCAGCTTTTTCTCAGTTCTGCTCTGCAGAAGGAAAAGTTCTGTGCATTTCCCGGGACCGGTTGGGTCATGGAAACGCAGGAATGCTTCCATGCACCCTTTAACTCCAGAGGTCAAAAGGTGCAAAGTCTGCTTCAGGGTCGTCTCCTGAATCTCATGGCTCAGAATGAGATCTCACGCTTGATCCGTCAGCAGAAAATAACAGAAACTGAGCTATGAGTTCCAGTAAATATAAATATTTGATTATTTTCTCCAGAAAAGAAGGAACTCTTATCTGGAGGAAGACACCAGCAGGAAGTCGGAGGTGATCACCTGCATCTTCTCCCTTAAGGAGGAGGTTGGAGCTCTGGCCAAGGCCCTGCGGCTCTTTGAGGTAAAAACTTAATATGAATCCTAATGTTTATCTGACTCAGGATACATGGACATTTGTTTTATTTGCTTAAAGGAGTAGTTCAAGAATTTACTTTTTGCTCCAGGGAGCAAAATATTTTTAAACGCCACCGGTTTTTTCGTTACGCAACCTTGATGACGCATCGTAGCTTCATTGAGTTAAAGATTAACATGAAACAAAACACGCGTGTAGAAACGGCATTTCAGCATCTAAAACTTAAATTGAAATGTTTTCCTTCATTTTAGCACAGTTTGGGTAAAAATAAGCACAGTTAAGGTGTTTTTATTGTTGGTTTTGTATCTCATTTTAAAAAATTTAAAGACCCAGTTTGATTTTGTTTGGATGTCAGTCGTGTGTAAACAGCAAGAAGCTCTTTGGTCCGCTGACGTTTCGCCTGCAGGTTATCTCTTTTTTATTAAAGCGAACACGGCAGGAAACGTTCCCGTCTCTGGGGCTCAGCCCGAAACTTCAGGAGTTAAAATAATATAAAACAAACGCTCACTGTCAGTGAGTTAGAAAACAAGCACTTACATTCTAATTTAACTGCTGTTATAAAGTCTAACAGCAGTTGAATTCTTAAAACAATAAGCCTACATTTCCCACAATGCAATTCTGTCTTATGCTTAAATTACATCTTTCAAACTTTACAGCTGAGAAAAGATTTCACTGAACTCGAGTTTTAAATATCTAGTCGTCAACTTGTTGTAGAAGTGAAAAAATATAAAAATAGTCAATGAAAACAGTCCCACAGCATGATGCTGCCACCACCATGCTCTACACAGTTCCATCTAGGCTTTAAATAATAAACTGCTACAGTATAATTCAAATTTAAACCACAACAACATATTTTAAGCGTTTACCAAAAATAAATATGGCTGACATCCAGTGCCAGGCAAAACAGCCCCAAAGCATGATGCTGCCACCACCATGCTCGACTGTAGCTTCAATGTTATTAAGTTTGAAAGCCCCACTTTGACTAAACAGCTCAATTTATGTCCAATTAAAACATTAAAAGTTTCCCTAAAAAACTGAACGAAGCTCCAAAGTCAAAGTCATCTATGTTTAAAATCCAAGTGCATGGTGGGAAATTAATCAGCTTCAATTAACTCCACCAATTCTGGGTCAGAGATGCCAGAAACTTGTTAACAGAAACAAAAAGTGTGGATGACATTCAACCAAATGTTAGTATATACATTTAAAATGAGACATTTCCGTTCTCTGTGTAAATCTCTGAAATTAAATCTAGCAGTGGTTTTAGGATTGCCAAAATTAAAAAGAGATTAATTTGCTTTATTATCTTTAAAATCTTTTTTTTTTGTATTTAGTAATTTCCCAATTTCAGAAGAATCTGTTCAAATAATCATCCACAAGTATCTGAATGTTCAACTCTTCTCAAGGAGTTCATTTCTGACAGGCTAGCAACAAGTTTGCAAAGACAGCCATAATAATTAAGGATATGGAATAAATACACAAATTGCTTTCCATAAGCTGCCACTCTTTCATTTGCTGCTGCACTACTCTAGAGATTGTAGCGCAGCTTCAAAGAGTCACTAGACCATTAGGGGATTAGAGCCACTGAAAGAAAAAAGTTTTTTCTCAATTCTGACTTTTGATCTAAGAAATGTAAAGCTTTTTGTATTATTTAGAGTCAAAATTCTGAGATTAAAGTCCGGTTTTCTTCTTCTAGATGAGAGATATTTAATCGTTTTAAACAATAATTGTTATCTTAAACTCACAGGATGCAACAGGATACAGATTAATCTCCTGGTTAATGTAATCAATCAGTTGTTTTGCTTTCCACCTTGTTTTCGCTCTAGAGATGTTTTTATGACAATATGACTAATTCTGGGATACAATAAATATTTGCAGTGAAAACGATCGATTGATTCTCGAGTACGTGACAGTATGACTGCCTGAGTAAACAATGATTGGCAGAAAAGCAGCGTACCCTTAAAGTCCATGTTTTTCTCTTTGTGAAAGCAAAAACATTAATGATTAAATTGTAATAAATAATGTTTTGGATTGAGAGGAACTTGTGAGGTTTTTATGAGTGAACATTTTGGCTCTAATCAATGCCAAGTTTGAGTAAAAATGTTCCCGTCAACAAGCAGCTGTAAGGTTTTTGGTGAACCTATGAGCTGCTGCTATGCTGTTCCTCCCCCTGCTCCACGCTCAGTCCAAACCGTGAAGACAGAACCGACTCCCTGCTGCTCAGATACCAACTGATTCCACCCCAACGTTAACGCCAACAAGAGGAAACAAGGTTTCACGTGTCTGATCTTCATTCAAAACCTGAAAAAATTAAAACTTCCCGACTCCTAACCCGCCAGGAACTCAAGCTGCGTGGTTCACTTGTGACGCAGAGTCATGCCAGAGGCAGACCTTGACCTTGACCTTTCAGGTTGATGCAACACTATTGTTGCTGTCAGCAGGATTCAGGAAGGAGCGACGGCTTGTAATGAGAAATCAGACAAAGTGACAACAGCATCCTGATGATTTTCACTCAGAAATATCAGATTGAGCTCGGTTTTTATTTTTTATACAAAGGTAGAAAAGGTAAGCAGCGGGATATTCAAACAGAATGAAGTGGGATAAAATGAGATTTTATTTTTAATTTCATCAATTCTCAGATTAAAACGAACATTTCACATGTTGACATAAACACAAGTTTTGAATAAAAATGAGTAGTTTTCTTGTATTGTCTACCTAATCTCTCAAAAGTTAATTTTGACTTATATTTTTCCTGTTTTGTAAGAACTTCTCAAAAATAAGATAATCCTTGAAAAAAACAGAAATTAATTAAATTTAAGCAACTAAGATGTACAAATACATCTTAAACACAAAACAGGCAATGTGTATACATAAAAAAATAAATAACAAAAAATACTTTATTAATCCCTAAGGGAAATTAAAAAAATGAATATATATTATAATAAACACATGATATATATTTAAATATATATTATACATTTAATAGAATATATAATACCTATATGATATGTATCATATAGGTATTATATGATATATATCATATAATACTTTTATTATATAAGCATATTGAGTAAGTAAGAGTGCTGTATCATTACAAAGCAATATAAATTAAATATATATTTCTTTGTAATGATACAGTACTCCACTTACTCAATATGCTTCATTATACCTGGACTGAATATGATATTTTATTGTTTTATAAAGTAAAAACTGATCTCGTCTCTTTTGTTTCTTTAGAAGTCCTGATTTTGTTAATTTTTAAAAAAAAATCTCTGCTCATCTCAAATTATGAATGTGATCTCTTAACAAATCATTTTTGTAAATGTTAATATAAGAGTCTTATAAATCTTGAAATGTAATTAATTTTAAGCTGAAATACAACTGACTAGTTAGATAATTCGAACTGCTCTTTGCTGCAAAGTAAAAATGAATAATCATCTCAATTTTGATCTATTTTTTAAAGAATGCTACAGAAACAAAAATGCAAGGCCCCACACTTAAAAGTGAAATAGGAACCAGATGGGGGTAAATTAGTTGCCCGCTCCCACTCACGCCTCTTCTTTTAAGCCTATAGTAGAAAGAGAACAACATACTCCCTCTTCCTCCCCCCAAATGTTGCGTAAACAAAAAGCACACACAAACAAAGACTTGGCACACGTGCTAGGTGTCTTCCATGTTGAATAAAACACTTAGGAAAGCCAACAAGAAACGTCTGGAAAACTTGTGGTTTTGGAGTTTTGCTGCAGAAAGCAGAAATGCCTCCATGAAGTGGGTTTGTGAATGCACTCTTTACGCAAGTCTAGTTCGGCTGAGTTAGTTTGCAGACAAAGTTCAAGGCTGGGAACAGCAGGTCATGGAGGCCTCCATGCTGATAAGCCCACGACTACAGTTATCACACAACGCCCTCTAGTGGTGAAAGAAAGGAGGTGCGCTGAAACAGATGCTTACTTACCTTTTCATTTGTGTAGGATAATGGCATCAATCTGACACACATCGAGTCCCGTCCTTCGCGGATGAACAAAGAAGAGTACGAGTTCTTCATCAGTGTGGAGCCCAGCTGCTCTCAGGCCCTGGATGAGGTTATCGACTGCCTGCGCACGCAGATCAGCGGCCATGTGCACGAGCTGTCACGCAACAAGCAAAAGGACACAGGTTAGTATGAGAACACAACATTAACTAACTCATAATTAAGTGCTTGTGTGGAGAGGTAAAAATGTATAAGCAACTGAGAGTCTAAGAAATGATGCTTCAATTTCTCTCAGAAAAAATAGGAAGTTAAATACCTGCAAAACTAAAAATTTAAAATCCAACTTATATTTAATTCTAAATTCTATAGGCAAAACAGCCTTATTCCCAACAAAATAAGGCTAAGGATGACCAGCTAATTACTTATTAGTTTTCATCTGATACTGATGCTAAAACAAGACTTATTTGAAACTATTTACTCAACATCTACAAAACTTAAGTCAAATACTATTTTATTATTTTTCTGAATTTATTTAGCTGTGTTTATTGATTCATTACATTACAAACTTGTCCTAAACAGTGTCATTACTCATCAATTTGAGAAACCTTTTCATTTTAATTGATTTTAATTGTTCAACATCTTTAGTGTTTAAATAAACAAAGTGCAGTGAAACAAATGCAACAACAATGCAATAGTAGGACTGAGAAAATCTAACTTGCAGCTTTTGGTGAAAAGTTAAAAAGAAAACTTACTTAAAATGTATTTACCTTATTAATAACTGTATAAAGCCTGATAATAAAGATTAGATTTGCTTTGTAACAATAAATATATTTAACAAAAAACTTTAATAGACCTTTGGGGAAAGGTGTTAATGTTAAGATGTGACATTTTGCTGAACATGTTCAGCAATTTGAAAATTTCATATGAAAGATAAATACACAAGAAAACCAGAAAAACAAGAAAATGTTGTTCCACCCCTAATATTCAAGAAGCGTAGCGCTCTCACCCTAAACTCCAGTCCTCCAGGGCCAGGTGAACACGGCGCCGTGAAACTTTTAGGTGTCTCTGCTTCAGCACACCTGGCTCCAAGATTAGCTAATTAGCTCAGCTCTGTAACGCGGCTTCACTGCATGCTAGTGGGGCAGCTAGCTTAGCTTAGCAACAGAAAACTTTTTCTAAACAAAGTCAGATACCGGAACAGTATTCAACATAACACAACTTCTTTAATTAATTAAATTATATTATTGACTTTAGTTTAGCTCGAAAGCTGCTAAAACAACATTGAAATTAATTCAACATAATAGTTGTTACGTATGCTAACAGCTAACAGTTAGCTAGCAGTTAGAACACGATGAATGAAGTGAAAAATGCGAATGTTGCTGCTTTGCTATGCATTCAAACAATGCTAGGCTTTAAAAAAATATTTAGTTAACGTTATGAAGCATATTTTGGCCAGGTGTTAAGAAACGTTTTAACTTATTCTTGGGAAATGCTCCAGAAAAACACTTTGTGGCTACTTTTTTGTTTTAATTATTATTATTATTATTTATTTTTTTTTTTTTTCAAAGAAAGTAAACACTAATCCTTTGTTTCTTTTGGTCTAAATCACATGTGTCAAACCCGAGGCCTGTGAGCTTAAATATTATGTTATCAATCAAATCAATGCAGTTTTTATCTGTTTACTGCCAGATTTTATCAATCAGTCTCTCCAGTTTCTTCAGAATTACAGTGGCAATTCACACAAAATCAACAAAGCTCTGTGCTTTTTTGCGCTAATACATAATTGGGAGTTTATTGCAGATTTTTCTCAAAAATTGTTGATGTCAGATTGCAGTCCATGATCTATACAGCGAGTAATAAATAGTTGCATTTACAGTCATAAATAAGCACAAATATTGCAAATGTTTCCAAATTAGTACCAGAAACACAAAATCGTGGAGGGACTGAAAAGATGTTCAGTAATATTATTCAATTTTAAGAATCGATTGATATAAAAGTTTGTGAACAGGTTTCATCAATACATTCAGGCACAAACAAAAATAGATAAATAAAATGTTGAGTCTTATCCTGACCATGAATGTTTGGGTGAAATTTAAATACTGCCATCTTCAGATCCATGGTTGAAATAAATTTTATGAAGCTGCCATTATTACCACTGAAGTGTCTCATTTATTAACCAAAGACAGACATGGTAGTAGACAGTGAGTGTCGCCAGTAAGACTCATGTCCCCTCTCCTCCACCCAGACTTCTTTATTAGTTGTTTCCAGAAACACATTAGTTTAGCTACTGAGGACCAACAGGCCTGGCGCAGACAGAGGAGCTCTGTGTTTCTCACAGGGAGACAGAACATGCCAAGGTCATGGCAGGCTGAGACAGACAGGCCCACCAAGAATCCATGTAGACACCAAGGTCAACTGGTCAGGGTCAAGTTGGACGCAGGGAATTTACAGCCTGTTTTGGAGACAGGCTGTTTACAGGCGAGCCTGATCTGGGGTCTGTTGTCCTTATGGGGCCCGAGGCTGGACCACACTGCTTAAATGTAGATTTATCACTGGACCATTGTGTTTTCTGTGCGCCGTAAATCTGAATGAACGAGCAAAAGTCATGTACTTAAATACTGCATTATAGACCAACCACAAGAAATAATAATCAATTTATAACACTGTAGAGGTAGAAAATAGGAGCTTTTGACAGCTTTGCATATTTTATTAATTTAAAAAAATAAATAATATGGAATTATTCTTACTTAATATTTATTCCAAGTAGCTATAAATCCCTTTCTGTGAAAAAATAGGACACCATATGAAATCTTTAGTCCTTTAATAACAATTATAACAATACTAAAAATGTCAAATAATATTAAATAATAAAAAAATGCTTTAAAAAAAAAATTTGGTGCTTAATAAATTAGGAAAATCTCACATTTATTCCCAATCTGGCTGCCCAGTGTAGGACTGAAACGATTAATCGGATAAATTGTGATTAATTGATTATTAGAGTAAGCATCAATTAATTTAGTAATTGATTAATCATTAACTGGTGTATATAAACTTAGAAAAAAGTAATTATTGAGCGCTGTAATTAAACTAAACAAAATACAATTACATTTTGCATTGAAGATAAAAACATGTTTGTAAATATTTTTTTAGACAAAATTCTCCAACGGTTTAGTTTTAGCTTCACACAACTGAATTCACTAATGGAATGTTATGTTATTTAATTTAAAAAGGGATTAAATTATTGTATTTATTCTGTAATATTGTATATAAAAAACTCAAATAGCTAAATGTAAAATCTGTAAATTTGTCCATTTTTTATGCAATTAATCATTGAAATAATCAGTTACTGGAATAATAATCGGTTGCTGCTCTTGTCCAATGAAGATCAACCCAAAAGTAAATATCTGATGCAAAATAAAGTGTTCAAACCCCATAAAATGTCAATAAAAACATGTAATAAATGTCTTTATCCTTCAGTGCCATGGTTCCCGAAGGACATCCAGGACTTGGACCGCTTTGCCAACCAGATCCTCAGCTACGGTTCGGAGCTGGATGCTGATCACCCGGTGAGTTCTGACTCATCCATCATCTTCTGTTTCTCCACATCCTGCGTCTTCCCTGCATGTTTTCATAAAGACACGCACGTCCACGCCCACGCGGCTCATAAAAAGCCAGGCCGCGAGGATGACAGGGCGCACTCCAGCGTCCATTGTAATGGAAAGCACACAGACTCACAAATTGATGTCATTGCTTTAATTGAGCCCCTGTAATTATAGATAATTGCTCCCTTTTGCCAGTGTCATTAAAGCAAAATGGATTTGCTGTGAACTGAAAGACACTCCTCAAAGGTTTCATTTGAATATGTAGATGGAGGCTCTTGTTGGAGACGGTGTGCATAATGCTGTCAAAGGCCACAGAGGGTTTAGCGGAGGATTTCCACTCTTTGATTTATCACTTCTAACATGGATTTCCCTTTATGCGTCCAGGGCTTCAAAGATCCGGTGTACAGAGCCCGCAGGAAGGAGTTCGCTGACATCGCCTACAACTACAGACAGTAACTACTCTCTTTAAAAAGTAGATTTTTGGTTGTTAGGGTGTGAAATGTTAGCATATGCTGCAAAACCACAAATCCTATCAAGTAATTTTGGGCTAGTTCAAGTGTAAATGTCTTAAAGGTAATTCACAAGTAAGTTTTCAGCAAGATGCAGGAGCTTTATTTAACTCAATAATTCCTTAAAATTGATAAAACCCTCAATGACAGACTTTTTCACTTAAAACATTTTCTGCATGTTGAAACCAGTACTTTTTCATCAATATTAAGGATTTACTCACTTAAAACAAGTTCTAAAATCTCTTATTTCAAGTATACTAAGATATTGTCACTAGCAACTACACCAAAATTACTTTTGTGTTTTTAGAGTGTAGTTTACGTTAGTTTTTTTTGCCTTAAAACTTTGAATAATTTATTCTCTTTCTTTTTAATCTATGGTCAATTGAATATTAAGAACAAGATTTTTACAGCATCATGCAAAAGTATTTCCTTAAATCCCTTATATCCCTTAAGATTTTCCACAGTTTACGTCAGGTTTCAACCACAAACTTTTGTAGATTTTATTGTGAATTTATGTGGGAGAATCTTCAGCCACAAAACAAAACAAACATACTGAGTAGCTACATAGTGCTCAGTATGTAGCTGAGTAGTATGTATCTACATACTACTCAGTATGTAGCTACATACTACTCAGCAGTGTTGTAGTACTCGAAATCGGTCTTGGTCTCGAGACCATTCTTTGATGGTCTCGGTCTCGTCTCGGACTCGACCGCATTTGGTCTCGGTCTTGTCTCAGTCTCGGGTGCTGAGGACTCAGCATTTTATTTCAAGACCAGTCGAGACCGCAACTGTGAAAATATCACTAAGCGTACAGCATACTGTCCAGTTTATTTGTTAACATCTTTGTTTTCAGTGGATGCAAAACACACCGATTAAAATCCAAGCAATTACGTGTTTCTGTTACTCCCCCCTCCCCACCTTTCACTCGCACGCGGCTCTGAGACATGCGCAGTGGTTTCCTCTGAGCGGCAGAAGATGTCTGTCTAATCGTCAGTAATAGAATAAAGCTGCATAAATCATAAGAAATCCGATGGCTACAGCTAACTCAGCAGCGCTTCACTTTCACAGACGGTGGGGACAACGTCTAACGTTTTTCGTCACTTAGAAAAGAAGCTCAAAAAAAGGTTGACGTGATGTTAGCAAAGCTAGCTGTATAGAGACACCTAAGCATTTGCGCTGAAAAAAAGTCACTCACTGCGCTGAATTATTGTGCGGAGGTGTTGACTGGCTTGTCGCATATATGGGACAACACTGTGACCAAAAGTCTGCAATATAGTGATGTGACATTCAGGAACAGTCCGATTTTTCTGAATGGCTCTTTACTTAGAAGATAAGACTTGCGTGTCACTGAGAGCCGTTCTATCAGATTACCGTACGCTGTCAGAATAGCATACATGCAGTGAGTACCGAAGTCCGACAGTCAGAGGAGTTGTCAGTTCAACATACGCAACAAGTTATGACAAAAATAAGTCATTAAATTGTTTTCAATGATAACTATATAGATATACGTTGTCGTGGTTTCAAAGTGTATTTAAAGCAGTGGTTCCCAAACTTTTTCTCCTGGGCCCCCCAGTGGTTTCCAAACTATTTCTATGGCTTACAAATAGCTGTCTGGTTGAACGACGTGTGTGGGGGTGGATTCTTAGAGACTCCCTGTTCTACTCAGCCCCGGCTCCAGATGAACATGGGGGGGAATCAACTTTTTTGGGGGCAAAATGAATCGGAGCTGTACATAGACAACAACACCAGTAGCCTACAGGCTACTTGTTAAGTTTAAGGTGCTGTATTGATATTAGCTAGTCATCTTTTAGCTAGCATTACCTGCATCCAACAGCTTTACTTATCTCAGAACTGTGAAAAGTTCTTTGCGTTTTGCTGCCATGATTCTAACACACCTGCGTAGCTCCGCACAGCCGCAGCAGGTCTCCTTCACTGCCGCACAGGTCTAAACCCAGCGTGAGCGTTGTAGCGTGAGCGTTGTAGCGTGAGCGTTGTAGCGTGAGCGTTGTAGCGTGAGCGTTGCGTTTAAAGGTGGCTCGGAAAAAAAGGTTACGACATGTTAACAACGGATTAAACAGTTTTAACTGCTGATAAAAGTCACAGAGGACACAGATATGGAAACTGCGGAAGCTCCTACTGTATCAAACTGACAGAGGAATAACAGAGAGTTGGCCATTATAAGGTAAAAACCCAGCGCATACAGCATTCCTGTTTTGTTTTGTTTTTTTTCATCCAGACGGCTTCCCTTGTCTCCCCCTGCAATGGCATGGCGCCCCATCTAGTAGTATTCAACTACAACACACACCGTGTAAAACTCATTAACCTACTTAACCGCTAAGTCAGGATGCCATACAACTGTTAATAACAAAGTGCATGATGATCTACATCATGATTCTATGTTGCTGATTAAATAAAATCATATGGTAATGACGTGTCTGACAGATATAGCCGTGAGTTTGTGCTAAGCGCATACGCTGACAGCGTATGCTGACCTGACAGAATACCGTTCTTTGTTCTTGTAATACTCTGTGTACACTGCAATAGCTATCATTATTTTATTTAATTATGTACATAGATTTTTTTTAATTAACAAATAAATAAAACACAAGAACGAAAGAGCATGCAGATTGCTCTTTGATTGTTTTCGTTCAAAGTGGCAGCTGTAATGTCTGCCATGGTGTCAGACTGCCTGGCTTCATATAGCGGGAGAGAGGGAGAGAACAGTCATGGTGAGCGCCTTGTGGTTGGTTACTTCTTGCTTGTTGCCCCTTGGTCAGTGTTCATAGTTGGGCGTTATTTACCGTCAGGGCATTGCCTCAATTGCTATATTTAATGGTGCAGACAGTGGTGGTTTCTGACATGAGCAATATGGGCGCCCAGGGCTTTATGTTTTTAGGAATAGCACGAGACCGCCGCGGAGTGTAGCACAGAGATAGAAGCAATTATTGGTTAGATTTATTAAGTATTTAATATCTAGGTGTTTTTATGGGAAAATGAATCTTTCAGATCAATTTGAGAAGCAATTTTGATCATATTTCTCATTTTGTCGCGTCAGTTAGCGCGGGCCGCTGGTCTTGGTCTTGACTCGGTCTCGACTTCCCTCGGTCTTGGTCTTGTCGCTGTCTCGATACGCTCTGGTCTTGGTCTTGTTTTGGTCTCGGGTTAGGTGGTCTTGACCACAACATTGCTACTCAGCTGAGTACTACATACCGAGTAGTACTCAGCTACATACTACTCGGTATGTAGCTGAGTAGCTTTTTACTCAGCTACATACTGCAGCTGCGTAAAAATGAAATTCATGCATTATTTTTGTTCCACTTCATCATTATTCCCTGTTTTTGTTGGTCTACAACATAAAATTGCAATAAAATACATTACTGTATGCGTTTGTTGGGTTTTTCAAGACACTAAGTCAGGTTACTTTGCCAAGTATTCAGCAAATAACTCAGATCTCATTTGATGAAAAAATCCTTTAAACAAAGTGCTTTCTTTACGTATCTGACATGTTTACCTTCATTTGTCCCAGCGGCCAGGTCATCCCCAGGGTGGAGTACACGGAGGAGGAGAAGGTCACATGGGAGGTTGTGTTCAGGGAGCTCAAGGCTCTGTACCCGACTCACGCCTGCCGCGAACACAACCGGGTTTTCCCTCTGCTGGAGGAATACTGCGGCTACAAGCCGGACAACATCCCGCAGCTGGAGGACGTCTCCCGCTTCCTGCAGTGTGAGTTTCATCGAATGGAGCCAGACTTGACGTTTCCGACTTTTGGCCTAAAAAACAACAGGATTTAGATTAACTTCACCTGGTTCAACATTAGAAATATCACTAATGAGAGAATGAGATATGGGTAATGTGTCAGCATAACATCAAGTACCATTAAACATTTTCTTTAAAGTTTAGTCTTAAAGGGAATCATTAAAATTTAAGCTAATAGTATTATTTTAGTCTCAGACGTACAATATGATGAATCAGATATTTTATTACAAAGATAGTTTGATTTTAGCTATTTTTATAGTTGGTGACTAATAAATTCAGATTAGGGCTGGGTAATAATCACGATGGATAACATAAATAGATAATCTGATAGAATATCCACTGAACTCTGGTCCAGAACCACATGGCATTCTGGGAAATGTAGGGAGATAAAACGTTTCGCGGCTCCACCTCTCACAGCAGTATCAACTTTACTCACTCACTCTTTGGTTACCTAGCTTTTAAAATGTCATAAATGTTTTAAGAATAAGTATTTAAACTTTTATAAACTGGACCAGGTGTTTAATTTCTTGTTATTTTTTTATTATTATAGCAATAAAAGGGAATTTATTACAGAAATGATTGTTTTTAGAAACATAATTAGTAAAAATGTCTTTGTGACCCACTGAGTCATGAATTTCTAACATAACACACAACATGAAGCGCCTTATTTTGGAGATGGCTTGACCTAATGAAATGCCCCACTTCCTGTGTTTCGTCGTGTTGTGTTTCATGTCTGCTGCCCTCCCACAGCCTGTACTGGTTTTCGGCTCCGCCCAGTAGCCGGTCTGCTCTCATCTCGGGACTTTCTGGCCGGACTTGCCTTCCGAGTTTTCCATTCCACGCAGTACATCCGTCACGGCTCCGAGCCCACATACACCCCCGAGCCGTACGCATTCACACGTTTGTCGTTATATTAAATATGAATTTTACATTAATGATGTAAAACGAGGTAATTTTCTTTAACAGGGATGTTTGCCATGAACTCCTGGGACACGTTCCTCTGTTTGCTGACCCTCGTTTTGCCCAGTTTTCTCAGGTAATTATCCTCCTAAAGCAAAAGTCTTACATAATCTGCAACAAATTAATGTTTTAATTAAGTTTTTCTGCAGGAAAGTTAAGGATAACTTACGTTGTCTTATCTATTTTTATTACAGGAAATCGGTCTTGCTTCTCTTGGTGCCCCTGATGAATACATTGAGAAACTCGCTACTGTGAGTATATTATTTAGAAAAAATAACTATACAATAATAATACTGTTCAAGAAAGAGTCAAATTGTTAAAATTTTAGAATTGAGAGACCAACTCAAAAGCAAATAAATTGCTTCTCCACTCGAAATGGTTCCTAAAACTTTTCCCTAAAAAATTAAATAGAACCGACTACTTTATTTAAGTTTTACAAAAGTAAACTTTTTACACTAGCTTAGTTATTATATAAGGGAATGAATCACCAAATATATGTTTACAGCCTAGCTCTTAGCAACACCTAAAAAATAAATAAAACAGCAAAGTTTTATGTTTTTCTCTCCTTCTTTTGTTTTAAAACCAAAAAATAGAAATAAAACAATGGTTCTTTAAAGAGTAAATGATTCTAAAGTAGGGGTGCCCAAAGTGTGGCGCGTGGGCCATTTGTAGCCCTTGGACTGATTTTGTGCGGCCACCAACTGTAAATCAAGAATGATGCAAATAAATCCCATCTATCCATATGTTTAACATAAACTATTCATTTTTTTGTAACCAAACTTTTATAAGTAGAACCCAAATCAACTTTTATCTAATCAATTAAACTTTGTTAAACATAACAAGAGTTTTGAAAGAAATGACTAAAGTTCTGTTCTTTTAACCAAGAATAAATTTGTTCAGTCGAGCTCAAAAGAATGTGAAAACTAGTTTGATCTACGGTGAACAACATCCCTTTCCTACAAATATTTGCATGATTTTAGTTTTTACTTGTATTTTCTCGGCCCACAAGAACTTTTGGCCGACGGCACTAAAAGTTTTAGAGGAAGTAAAATTTAAGAAGAAGCGTAGAGATCAGATTTTACGTATTTTGTGTTTCCAGGTTTACTGGTTCACCGTCGAGTATGGCCTCTGCAAGCAAGGCTCCGACATCAAGGTGTACGGAGCCGGTCTGCTGTCGTCATTCGGAGAGCTGAAGGTAACAGGAAGCATTCAAACAAGATTACACAGTGTTTCTCAAAGTGGGGGTCGAGGGCAGCAAGGAGGCCACAAGGGGGAGACGATGGCGGCCCCCGAAAACTGAGCCACAATTAATGCAATTGTTTTTGTCATAAAAACTTTTTTTTTTTTTTTACAACAGAGCATCGGGTCAATTCTAAGAAAAGATAAATAACTTATGAGAAAAAAAGTTTTTTTTAAAAATTACAAGAATTAAATCATATTACATGTTTATGAGAATAAATTTGAATATGAGAATAAACTCGTAGCATAAGAATAAACTCACAATATTACGAGAAATAAAACATAAGAAAAAAAATCCTAAAATTACAAGGAAAAAAAAATATTTTACAAGAATAAAGTCGACATAAAACGAGTTATAATAATGAAAGAAAAGTTGTAATATTTTGACTTTATTCTCATACTATTTCATTCTCATGTTATTTCTGGTGCAACTTTATTCTAATAATACTTTTATTTTCTTAGCATTGTAGTTGTTTAGGTAATGATGACATAACTGAAATGCCATTTGCCGTACTCATCTTTCTGATTGGCTGCCAGTCAAACTCATCAAGCTAAATGGAGGCTAAACATTGGTGCAAAAACTGAAATCAAACTAAAATCAGAAGCTATGCGGTTAGCATCCACGCTAAACGGATGTTTCTTGTAGCGTTGTCTGTGGGTTAGCAAAGGGGCTAATGCTTATTTGGAGGCTTTAGTATGGAAAGTTTGTTCTGAAACATTCAGTTTGTTTCTCAGAGTGGGTCAGTGGTCCACTCAGGGTCAGTTCAATGTGTCAGTGGGGGAGCCCCCTGCTGGGCGGCTGTGCTTCAGTTCACTGGGTGAGCGAAGTGGAAAATCCAGGTCAGCTTCTTACATCATCAGCCAACAGCAGGAAGTGCACTCTGTCAAATCATGGTGCACTTCCTGCTTACTGTTGCTATGGAAACAATTGAGGAATGCTGTAAACATGTTGTTTTCGTTTTCAGTACTGCCTAACGGATAAGCCCCAGCTGAAACCCTTCGACCCAGAGAAGACCAGCCAGCAGAAATACCCGATTACCGAGTACCAGCCCGTTTACTTCGTTGCTGAGAGCTTTGAGGACGCCAAGGAGAAAGTGAGGTATGCGCTCCGATTTTAGGCTGTTCTCACCGTAAAAACACAAAATGTCACCAGGTATTTATCTACTTTCTAGTGCAAATACCGCAGAACACTAGAAATAAAACAAAACTAATCAACGAGCAAGAAATAGGATCTTATTTTAAGAAAATAATTATTTAATTTTCTTACATCTGCCACTGGAACTGGTACCTTTTATTAATATTTAAAAGTTATTTATTTAAAACAAGATTCTAAATCAAGGGCTCAGGGGCCATTTGTGTCCCTTGCAATGATTATTTGCGTCCAGTGTCTATAAATTATGAAAACCACAGCTTTATTTCAGCAGACTGTTGATGGTGAAATGCTTAAAATTAATAAAAGGATGTAGACAAATTAATGGAAAATGGAAAACTTGAGCAACAACACAAATTATTAATCTTATAATAACTACAAAAAATTTTTTTATTTTAATTTGAGTACAAAACCTTTACTCAACAGTAGAATTGGAGCAAATCAATTTATAAAACTATGATATAAAAAATAGAAAACGAGGAGCCTAGAATACCAATGAAATGATTTATAATATATTTCTGCACAAAAATCTAAATATTGTTTATTTAGTTTGTTGTTTCAATACAATCATTTTTCCGTTTTTCCTAAAAAATATCAAACTTTTATTTTGAACTTCACAGTTGCTAAAAGTTTGGACACCCTGTCCTATAAGTTAGTTTTAATATTTGCACAAGAAACAGAACTAAAAATACTTGGTAAGAATTTGAATATTAGATATTTCACCTTGTTGATGTGAAAGTCCAATACGAACTGGTGAATTAAAAGATAACGCATTTTTCTAAAAATAAAACGCTGCATTTGAACGCATCATCCCCTGAGTGGCTTTCCTTCTAATAACCTGCTCATGTTAGTGATTTGCATAAAACCCAGTGAAACATGTTGAAGTTTGACGTGACGGTTTGAAGGAGTGGATGTTGAGTCTGAGCTGCTTGTGAAAACAGGAAGTTCACCACCACCATCCCCAGGCCGTTCTCGGTGCGCTACAACCCCTACACCCAGAGCATCGAGGTCCTCAACAACACCCAGCAGCTCACCAACCTGGCCGACTGCGTCCACAGTAAGGCGCCGCTTCGCATTGCTCCAGCAGCGTCTGCTCTCAGGCTGCAGCAGGAATCAATAGACGGAATCTGTAATCAATCGCCTGAACAAACTACCGGTGGGGATTTCTGAGACTGGATGACTTTGGGGAATAACGTTTAAACAAATCCAGATTTTATTAGCATCAACTTTCCTGATTCAACCTCAACTAAGAATATAAAATATATATAATAGACTACATGAATGGATGGATGGATGGATGGATGGATAGAAGGAAGGAAGGAAGGAAGGAAGGAAGGAAGGAAGGAAGGAAGGAAGGAAGGAAGGAAGGAAGGAAGGAAGGAAGGAAGGAAGGAAGGAAGGAAGGAAGGAAGGAAGGAAGGAAGGAAGGAAGGAAGGAAGGAAGGAAGGAAGGAAGGAAGGAAGGAAGGAAGGAAGGAAGGAAGGAAGGAAGGAAGGGAAAGAAAGAAAGAAAGAAAGAAAGAAAGAAAGAAAGAAAGAAAGAAAGAAAGAAAGAAAGAAAGAAAGAAAGAAAGAAAGAAAGAAAAACAAAAAACATGAGATGAGAGGGAAGCAACAAGATGGAAGAAGGGAGGAAGAAACAGAGAAAGGAGGATGACAAGGGATGAGAACAAGGGAACAAGGTATGGAGGAAGGAATGAAAGAAGGAAGGAAGGACAGAATGAATGAAGGAAGGAGAAAAAGTAAGGAAGGAAAAACAGAAAACAAGCAATGAGATGGAGGCAACAAAATAGAAAGAAAGGAAGGAAAAAGGAATGACAGAAAAGATGGAACAATGAAGAAACGAGGGATGAGGGAATGAAGGAAGAACAGTTTCATAGAGGATAGAGAATAAAATCTGGACAAACATAAATATGTTAAGTTTGGTTTAGTTGATCAAATTTATTTAAATATTTCTTCCTAACTTCATGTTCTTAACAGTGAAGATAAAGAAAAGGTACAAACGTTATTATTATTATTATTATTATTATTATTATTATTATTCTGTACTTTAGATTCATTTCCAGCCTTTTTCAAAAGACTGAAAATAAATAAACATTATCAACATAACAGCCGCTCCTTAATTGAAACCTAAATTTAAGCTTTGATGGGCTGCGTCACACGCATATTAATGAGGCGACTGAAGGGGTTTATTTTTATCTCACTGCTTAGAAAGTCTTTTTAAAAACAACAAAAACACTTTGGTAGCACTTTATTTGACAGGATGCTGTCATAACCATGAATGTTTATGTGGTTATTTGGGAAATATTTACACTTTTAAAGCAAACTTTCATTAAACGTCCAGTAAAAGTGTCATTATTTACCGTTTAACATTCAGGCTCCTTCAAATAAAGTATTACCAACACTTCTGTTCATCTTTTTACTAATGAAACTTTCTCTCCGGTTTGATGTTTGATTTTCTTCAGGTGAGCTGGGGAAGTTGTGCGAAGCCCTGAAGAAACTGGAGTAGCTGCTGATCCAGGTCAAATAAAATGATTTCAGTTTCTGTTGTTTCGTCTCAGTTTAGCTAAACGACAAATATAGCATCCTGAATATTAGGGTAAAAAATATCTGAAATAAACTGCAGCATGCAACGTAAGCAGGACATTGTGTGTTATAGCTGCATGAATGTTACTGAAGTTATTTTTCAAAATGGACGTATTTGGTAGTCAGCATCTTTTAGTTAACTGTTGTTGAATATAAACTTCACCGGTAGCACTTTTCATTTCTCTGATTTGTTTCTACGCATTTTGTAGTGACGAGATTTTTCCTGTTTCCACGTTTTACGTCTGACAAATGATTTTTATGCATTAAAATGTAATAAAAATAAATGTTTTGTCTTTCATTATGTTCCTCTACAAACTAAAGAATTATGGCCAGAAATGTGTCTTTAATGGATTCATAACTGGTGTTCAGGTCCAAACCTGTTCTACTAAAAATACAGAATTTATGGACAAGATGGACAGATAAATGAATGAACGAATGAATGAACGGATGGACAGATCGCTGGTTAAATGATGGATGGATAGTTGGTTGGATGGATAAACGGATGGATGATGGATGGATGTTTAAGGTTAACGTTTTTGTTATGAATTTTCTCTATTTGCTTATAAAATTGTTTGGTTGATTTACTTTAAAACAGTAAAAATAAATAAATCAAATCAGGTCACAGAATGAAAAATAATTTGGGAAAAACTTCCAGTTAGATGAAAACAAATAAAACACTTTAAAGAATCTAAATTTGTTCAAATTTAATTTCCAGCACATTTCTGAACAAATCTAAAGTTTGGACACTTTAACTGAGACAGAATAAAGTTTATTCAAATAATCGTTTACATTTTTCACCTGAACATAGATCTCTCAATAAGTGCAGGTGAAAAATACGAGCATCCACACTTAATGAGACAGAACCTATTTTTATCACTATGTGTGTAACATTTATGTAACCCTGATGTTTCTGCTTGAAAACATCTGTTAAATTCACCTGGTGAACTGTTTTTTCCCCTCCAAACAAAACCCATAAATAGAAAAATGACGCACGGCTCCCCAAAAAGCCGGACTCACGTGTTGCGCCTGCGCAATTTACCTCCATCAATCCGCTCGGAGCGCTTATTTAACCCCGACCCGCAGCGGCAGCGGGGATGAAGGCGCACCGCCCGCTCGCTCCGGTGACCGACGAAGCTGCAGCACAGCGCGGACACATGAAGACCGACGGCGCGGCGCAGGCGCTCGGCGGCAGGAAGCAGAGCCTGATCGAGGATGCGCGCCGGGAGCGCATCGGCAGCGGCTCCGCGGGGCCCTCAGCGGGGCCCTCACGGTCCGGGGACGGGGCCGTGTTCGAGGAGAAGGACGGCAGGGTCACCGTGAGCGTCCTGTTCGCCCTCAGCAGCGAGAAAAACTCCGGATTCTTTCAAACTGGGAAAATATTCGAGGTGAAATTAAGTTCTATGTTATTTTATGACTTCCTGGTATAAATTTGATTTCTTAAAACCTTTTTATAAGGTGAAAATCCAGCTTAAAGTAAAGAAATTTCCAAAATAAATATTTTACTGAATTATTAATCACATTGCTTTATTTTTTACTGAATTATTACATTATTTTTTATCCATTTGTATCATTACATTATTATTATTATTTGTGTTTTTATCTGTGGTTTGCACTTTGGTGCAGTTAATATCTGCTTCTAAAGTGTTTATAAATAAACTGACATTTGTTTTTAACGTGTTATTAGTTAGTATAAAAGGTTCATTTATGAGAGCAAATTTAAGTTAAATTTAATCCAGTTCAAGTTCATTAATAACTGAAAACAAATATTTTATTTTATAATGAGGCCGCATCAAAACTAAAAGGATTTGACAGAAAAATTAAATGTAATGAATATTAATATTTCGCATTTATCTAAAATATTCACTAATTGATCGTTTCATCCACATAATTGAAACTTGATTCTGATTTATTTATGATGTATTTATTAATTTTATTCTCACTGAATCAATGTACTAGATTATTTGTATTGCCACCAAAATTGCTTTTAATAACAAATTCATTGCTATATTGCCAGGAAGAACTCAAAAATAATTTACTTAAATTTTTCTTACAGTCGTCTAATGTGCTTTTCAAGCAAAACTTTAATTTGACTATTTTTGTGATTTAAGTTCAATTTAATTCAACTTTTAAACCATGAAATAAAGTTGGTGGCCTTAGGATCGCATCTCTGCTTTTTGCGGATGATGTGGTCCTGTTGGCTTCATCGGATCGTGATCTGCAGCTCTCACTGGAGCGGTTCGCAGCCGAGTGTGAAGCGGCCGGGATGAGGCTCAGTGCCTCCAAATCCGAGGCCGTGGTCTTGAGCTGGAAAAGGGTAGAGTGCCTTCTCCGGGTCAGGGGGGTCGTCCTGCCTCAAGTAGAGGAGTTTAAGTATCTGGGGATCTTGTTCACGAATGGGAGAAGAAGGGAGCGGGAGATCGACAGGTGGATTGGGGCAGCGTCTGTCGTGAAGCGGGCGCTGTACCGGTCCGTCGTGGTGAAGACAGAACTGAGTCAAAAAGCGAAGCTCTCGATTTACCGGTCGATCTACGTTCCCACCCTCATCTATGGTCATGAGCTTTGGGTCATGACCGAAAGAACGAGATCCCGGGTACAAGCGGCCGAAATGGGTTTCCTCCGCAGGGTGGCTGGGCTCTCCCTTAGAGATAGGGTGAGAAGCTCGGTCATCTGGGAGGGACTCAGAGTAGAGCCGCTGCTCCTCCACGTCGAGAGGAGCCAGTTGAGGTGGCTCGGGCATCTGGTCAGGATGCCTCCTGGACGCCTCTCTGGTGAGGTGTTCCGGACACGTCCCACCAGGAGGAGGCCTCGGGGAAGACCCAGGACACGTTGGAGAGACCATGTCTCTCAGCTGGCCTGGGAACGCCTTGGGGTTCCTGGAGGAGCTGGAAGAAGTGGCTGAGGAGAGAAGTCTGGGCCTCCCTTCTGAAGCTGCTGCCCCCGAGACCCGAACCCGGATGAAGCGGCAGAAAATGGATTAATGGATGGAAATAAAGTTATTTTGTGTACTTTGTAAATTAAATTTTAGCTTAAGAAGGACTGCTTTATATTTTCTGTAACTGCAAAAAGTTATGCAAATTCAAAATTAAAATAACTTCTAAAAAATAGAGTAGAATATCTGAAGAGTTTGCTTTTTAAATGTATTTAATTATGCAAACATTTTATTTGTTTATACTCACTGAATTGTCACCAAAATCAATTAATTCAGAGTCCCGTTATGAAGATTTGTATGAAAAGAGATCCTGAAGATGTTAAATAGGTAAAAAATTCAATGTGTAAAGTTAAAATCATCTAACAAATTTAGGAAGCCTGCAGATATCTGCAATAAAATAGCCAGAATCAAGCACTTGAACTTAGAAAAATATTTAAAAAATATCCAATTTCCTGTTTTAGCTGTACAAATCCCACAGTGTTGAATGGAAAAGCGAACATTGTGTGTATATTTCTGGTCATTCAGACGTTTGAAGCCAAACTTCTCCACGTGGAGAGCCGGCCCAGGAGGAAGTCCAAGTTCGGCGGACTTCCTGACCTGGAGTTCTTCATGAGCTGTGAGGTCCACCGCTCGGACCTGGACGTGTTCATCAACTCACTGAAACGGGTCGCCGACGATGTTCGCACCGTGCCAGAGGAGAAAGGTAGGACCCCACAGGCGGGATTTAATATTTAGACTCTTTATGAACCGATTTCTGTTTCCGGTCTTTGCAGCTCCCTGGTTTCCTCGACAGATTAAAGACCTGGACAGGTGCAACCTGCTGATAACGAAATTTGATCCAGACTTGCACTGCGACCATCCTGTGAGTGTTTATGTAAACAACTCTTAGGTTGCGTTCACAATGCAAGACGTGAACCAATTCCGATTGAGTTTCATGAAAGTCCGAACAACACAAGTCGGATTCCCCCCCCCTCCCGAATGCGATCCAGGCCATTTGGATATCCGATAAATATCCGATCCTTTCAAATGTGATCAGAATCTGATCGGCCAGTTCGCGTTAATCCGACCCTAACGTCATTGATACTCGCAAGCGGGAAGAAAAACAACAACCATGACGGACCATAATGAGGATTAAGTTGTTAACGTGCTGGTTCTGGTCCGACAACAACTTCAACATTATAAGATACGCTCCACGGTTGGGAGCATAAACATAATATAAGAGTAGACGCCTCACGGACCAGGGCGGCCATCTTGGAGCGGTCCACCACTCCACTCAGCCTTATGTGTTTAGCAGGCACAATGACTTATCAGCGCATTTAATCGATCATAACGCGCTTTTTTGCTACTGGAAACCATATTTAAACATCTATCAAAGCTACATTTATAAATAATTGTATAATTTATGTATGTTTTTAAATATGCTTAGTGGCTATAGCAATATAAATGGAATATTCTGATATTGATGTATGATGAGCACATTACAAAGCACACAGCCGTTCATAATTTATTTAATAAATTATTTAGTAATATCAATACATATTTATATAACTATACAAACACAAATAAATAATGATTAATACTGAATAACATATATTGGATACATGTTGTATACATACATATATATGTATATAGATATGTTTTTCAGCCGACGAGCTCTAGCTTAAGTGATTCAGCAGCTGACATTGAGTCCAAAATCCGATCCGAGAATCATCCGTGCAGCAGTGAATCCGTCTCTCTTTAAAGATATCTCCCTCTTCTTCACATCGTGTCTTTAGGAAACCTTCAAAACAAAAACGGCAGATTTGGGATGTATCTTACTTTTGACAGAGTGAAAGAATTAAATAATAGTCTTTACCACCTGTGTAAACTTTGCTGATGAATGCTATAACAAGTAATATACGTTTTATAATATATGTTACATTGTTTCATTTCTAATGTAGTTTATTGTGTCAGATAATCTAAGTCGATGTTGGTGAATAATAATTTTTTTTAGATTTACGGAATCTCAGTTAGCCTTCAAAGCGGGCCTGAACCCCGAATTACACCAAGCACTAAGCTAATATTAGCTGGTATCTCGCCGGTGGACATAAATACAGTGAAGTAATATTCTAATCACAAAATATACACAATAATATGTCCATCTTACTTGTCAAATGTTGTTTGTGGAGCCCTCACATATCAATAGTCCATCGATCCGAACAACAATATCCTGCAGTGCTGAGGCATCTTCTGTTGTTATGGTTGAGCAAAATAGGAGGGTCGACCGCTCCAAGATGGCCGCCGTATTTCCTGTGCCGGAGCAGCCAATGCGGGGTCTACTTTTACATTATGTCTATGGTTGGGAGCCATGCTTATTTCTTCGGCAAACATTGAGCACTTCTTCTTTGTGGCGGTTGGCAAAACTCTGAGCACGATTTCTATGTGTGACGTTATTGCGCACTCTACTGCGCATGCGGGACACTTTCAGGTCGTCATACAAGTCGCACATATTTGGAAATGCCTAAAAAAAATCGGTATTGGGTCACTTCAGTGTGCAGTGTGAATGTAGCCTTAGTTTCCTTCCAGTTGGTCCTTAATAAACTGGTGTTGGTGAACAACTTGAAGGTCCATCAAATACATACATTTTGTACAGACATGTTTGCACAAAGATTAAATCTAGAGGTAAATTGATCTAATTTCCTTCTTTTCTGCAGGGATATAATGACTCAGAGTACAGAAAAAGACGAGCTGCCATCTCTGAACTCGCATTTAGATACAAACAGTGAGTAAAAATCTCTTAAAGTCTCATATTGGTTATAAATTTAAAAAGCTCTCTCCTAAAACTGTGTCTCTGCTGCAGAGGCGACCCGCTGCCCACGGTGGAGTACACAACAGAAGAAATATCCACATGGTGAGCTACAAACGCCGTGCGATAAACGATCTGAAATGTGACAGAAGAGGTGACGTTCCATCTGGTGCTTACAGGAGGAAGGTTTACCAGCAGCTGAGGAGCGTTTATCCCAGCCTGGCCTGCAGGCAGTTCCTGGACAGCCTGCAGCAGCTGGAGGACGAGTGCGGATACGGAGAGGATCGCATCCCTCAGCTCCGAGACGTGTCCGCCTTCCTGAAAGGTCAGAAAAAAATTAACAATTTCTCTGGAAAACAAGGAAAAACATCTGGATTTGGTGCTTTCCATCAGTCAATGTCAAATTTTTATATATAGCACTTTTAAAAGCAGGTTTGAGGCGGCACCAAAGTGATGTATAAAAACGATAAAACAATAGAATGACGTATGAACAGAGAAAGAAAAAAATAAGTTTTAAAAAGCGACTTAAAATAAATTTTAAATATTTCATCATAACAGTCTGATAAAATTAGGCAGATATGAACAACTAATATTTATTCTTATCTTGTTGCCGATTGTGTCTGGTCACATTTACCGTCATATTTTTTGCAAAATCCCTTGCAAATATTTCTAAATTAGCAACTTTTTGCAAAAAATTACAAAAAAAGTGAAATTCTGGAGGGAACGATTGAGGTGACAAACTGGTGAATATGATTATTTTTAAGAGCCTATCAAATGCAGAGACAGTTTTAACAGTTATCAATACTTTCTGTAACAGCCGGCCCTTTAAGAACATTTTGTGACCTTAATGTGGCCCAAAATGAAAACAGGTTTTATAAGGTTTCACTTAAAGGCAGTGGAAAATCAAATGAATAGTAGAAATGCAATAATTTTTTCATATTCCAAAATAATCCAGACCTAGACAAAACTTTCCAGGACATTTTTTCAGGCTTCTTTCATGCCAATTGTCTTAAAATACACCAGTCCCAAGCACCTAAATACAGAAAACATCAACTTTTAAAAATGTGTGACTTTTGTCTACTTTCCCTCTGTATGTTTAGAGAAAACTGGTTTCCAGCTGCGTCCGGTCGCCGGCTTGCTCTCAGCCAGGGACTTTTTAGCCAGTTTGGCCTTCAGGGTCTTCCAGTGCACCCAGTACATCCGACACCCGTCTTCCCCCATGCACTCCCCTGAACCGTGAGTTCGTTTTCCAGCATCAGGCTGATGAAAGCATCTGTTCAGCTCACTAACTCGGATCAATCTGCCCTGACAGGGACTGCTGCCACGAGCTGCTTGGACACATCCCCATGCTGGGAGATCGGGAATTCGCACAGTTTTCCCAGGTAAATATTCCCATATCAGTCCAACTGTCTCACCTCACCTGTATCACCTCTAATAGTTTTTTTTTTAACGTATTTTGTTTGTTTCCAGGAGATTGGACTCGCCTCGCTTGGAGCTTCAGATGAGGAGATTGAGAAACTTTCAACGGTAGGAAAAATATGAGCCTCTGCTGCCATCTAGTGGCAAAACGCAGCAACTGCATCTCTGCACGTAAAACAATATTTTTGATTTGTAGATAGGAATAAAGGAGTACATTTCAAAGAAAAAAACCCTCAAAAATTTAGAGATTAATTTAAGAAATTTCCAAGAAAAAACACGGGCATTTCTGAGTTTGAAAAATAAAAAATTTCCAA
Source organism: Poecilia reticulata (assembly GCF_904066995.2). NCBI lineage: Eukaryota > Metazoa > Chordata > Actinopteri > Cyprinodontiformes > Poeciliidae > Poecilia > Poecilia reticulata. The sequence goes on along the minus strand of NC_088852.1, from coordinate 5,416,725 downwards.
GAGAAAAATTACATTTGAGGAAATTTTTAAAGAACATTTCTGAGATTTTTGACAGAAATTTTCAACTTTACAAGATTAGACATTTTTTAGAGTATTTTCTGTGAAATTTACTCTTTTTTCTCTTCTTTTCTACAATGGCCTTAACACGCCATCGTACTTCTCCTCTCCAGTTATACTGGTTCACTGTGGAGTTTGGCCTCTGCAAGCAGAACGGTGAAGTAAAAGCTTACGGAGCTGGACTCCTCTCCTCGTATGGAGAGCTTGTTGTGAGTTTCATTTTTTTATTCTTCACACACAAACTAGCGTTTGTTTGTTGTGCTGATGGTCCTTTCCCCTCCTCAGTACGCCTTGTCAAACGAACCCGAATACAAGCCGTTCAACCCAGAGGAGACGGCGGTGCAGCCGTACCAGGACCAAACCTATCAGTCGGTTTACTTTGTATCTGAAAGCTTTGAGGACGCAAAGGTGAAGCTGAGGTACGTATGGGGGGATCTTTATGAGAAAAGTTTATAGAGTAGCAAATAGATGTGGAGATAATTAGACTATCTGCTAATTAAATCCCTGTCCACCTGTTGTCACAGGGATTAATCAGCCAAGAAAATTAAGAATCTCATGAATTCCACCAGTCTGTCCTCTATTGAGATTGAGAAGTAGTAGTCCTGTTTCCTGTTGGCCATGTAGGGAAAATAGCAAAGGTCAAACTAAACAGACCAAGAAAAATGCTGTGGGGAAACTTTTCTTAAGAAAGGCGAGGGAAGTTGGATATAACGAAACACTGAGATTAGGTTCTTTCCAGGAGTATAATAACAAGAAATCCAATTAAGAATCTTTGGCAAGACTTGGAAATTGATGTCCAAGGTCACTTCCTGTTCAACTGGACTAAAATTGGGCTAATTTGGAAAAAGGAATGGTCTCCAGAAAAAAATGTGTTAAATTAAGTCACTAATTTGTACAAATTTTGTAAACAATGTCTAATTTATCTCAGACTTCTATGGCAATTTGCTTCCTATGCAATTCTGCTCGGTTCTAATCTTATCTAGTCTAGCAACATCCACAACATCTCCTACATAGGAGTTTGGTCCAGAATCATGTTGCCACCAGTGCAGATTGCACAGGACTGGTAATAAATGGGTACATGTACATTTAGATGAACACTGAAGACTTGGTGACAAGAAAGATGGCAAATGGTAGATTGGATTTTATTGAGAAGTCCAAGGGGGGACAGGAGGAAACTGGTGCAAAGTGAAGATTTCCTGTCACATGTATGAGTTCCTTCTCATCCCAGAAAGAGGGGTTCCTTCCAGTTCTGAGACAATTGCTTCCATGAATGAAAAAAAACGTCAAACACCATTCAAGAACAATTTATTGGTGACAAATCGGCCTAAAATTTGAGTGTTAAGTTGATGCAAAAAGACACTACATATTTGTAACTAGCGAAAACTTTGGCCACAATTGATGGAGACTATCATTTCTACCAGTGAGGAAAGGAATAAGTGGTGCATAGCATTTGTTTCTAAGCAGGCATAATATGGGCCAATCTTTGATCAGTGAAGCTATCTAAGGCTTCTGGACCTAAATGTGCGTTGGATGAATAAATGACCCCTCTTCTCTAAATCATTGACGCATTTAATATATTGTAGCCATTTACTGAGTAACGAGATGTAATGGATATGAATGCGTTTCTTTCTGACAGGAAATACTCTGCTAACATCAAGCGTCCCTTTGCAGTCCGCTACGACCCTTTCACCTGCAGCGTGGAGGTTCTGGACCAGCCAAGCAAAGTCCAGAACGCTTTGAGCCAGGTCCGAGAGGACCTGAAGACCCTCCACAGTGCTCTGGAGAAGCTCAACTCATCCTAAGATCAAAACTGGATCATCAGCAGAGACCAGAAACTTGAAGAAAAGCCAACTGATTCTGTAAACATCTCCAATCGTAGAAAATCTTGACTAGACTTCTTGTGTGTCTGAAAGGTAAAGATTATGTAAAAAGAGAAATAAATGTTTATTTTCATGAAATGTGTCCTCAAAAGTTCGGTTTTTACATTCAAAAGAGGCAGGAAAAGTTGCTGACGCAAGAAGAGTTGAAAGAAAAGGAGGCTGGTAGACCATTTTCTAGCTTCTAATTCCAAACCAACTGTTTTCATTTGAGAAATTCTTGGAAGCCATTTGTCTTTGTGTGTTATTAAGCAAAGGGAAGGAGCTAATTATGAATGATTCGAGTATCGTGTTGCCTTTCTGCTGGACGGGGCTAAAGCCAACAGTGAGGCCCAGAACATTATCGGTACCAGGTCACAGAGACCTTGCAGTGAAACCGCAGCACGGTCTGCAGGGCTGCGCTGCTGACAGATGCTCTTCTCGCTTCGTTTCTCCCTCTGCGTGCGACTGGAGAGTTTGTTTTTTTTCCTTCTTTCTGAAAGAAGACCAACATTTGATCTCAGGCGACAGTGCGTATCGCACCAGCTCACTCCAGGCCTGTCCCTCAAGAAGATGGATCATCTTCATCTGCTGGATTCATGAAGAAACAGCATCATCAAGACGTCAGCCGCAGCGATTTGGGAAGCGTTTTTTTTTCCCATAATTGGACTCCACGGTAAATCAAACCTCCCTGGGAAAGCCTGTGTTTGCAGAAGAGGAAAAGATCTCACACTTTATACTTTAGTGAATCTCGTTCTACAATCATTCTCTCCCCAAAACCCACAAATCCTCCACAGAAGTTGTGTTTTCAGGATGCGAATCCACAAAGCGCTAAACAAAAGCAGGTTGCTGCAGCAACTGGACAACCACAAGGAGGGATTCAGTTCAGTTCATGTGCCTTTCATGCGTCATCCAAGAAAAAGCGTCTCCTGTTCTGATGTCAGGCCAGGCCCATCTTAAAGCTGGCAAGGTTATCGCCGCTGGGCTGCAGACAAGGTCATCAAGTTCATTTTATCCTCAGGACTGAAGGGAATTATCCATCCATCCATCTTCTTGCACCCTTACAAAGACAGTGGGGCAAAAGACTGATCAAGTACATCTTGTTTGTAAGGGTAAAATCTCTAAATGTCAGAATTTAGGATTGCAACACTTCATCTGGATGAACAAGACTTCTGCAGCAATCTCCTGCAAGCAGAAGAGATAGAGATGTTTGGTCAAAATGCAGAGTAACATGCTTGGAGAAAACCAAACATCCTGCATAAGCAATTTTTTGGCATTGCATTGGTCTGAATGCAAATGCAATTGAAAAGACCAATGGTGCACCGATGGCAATTTTCTGAATGATCATCAATATACATAAAGCCTGACCTAATACAGATTGTTTTGTCTGAAAGATCACTCAGTGGCAACAGTGGAGTGACTTTTGGTCCAAACGTGATGTGGTGGGCGGGTCAGTAAAAATGGTGTTGAGTGGTTGAATCGTGGGATGTACATGAGTTTTAGATTGATTTAGATACCTGATGCTGTGAAGGCAACAACTTCCATCAAGTGTTTGTGAAAACTAGAATTTAATCGCACTTTTCCTACCTGAACTGGTTTAATTCAACCACAATGAAGGTTTTTTATACCCTGAACGGCCTCTGTTGAAGGTCATACCATAGAATCTCAATTGAATTTCAGTCCAGACTTTGATTTAGCCACTCCAAACCTTTCATTCTGGTGTACTGTATGACTGTTTGTGGGTAATGGTTTTCACTATGGTTCACTGGAGTCCTAAAGGCTTTGAAACAATGAATGTAAAAATTTTTTTTTTGAATTTTATTAGATCAGGGCATGATGAGTTATTTTTTGAGATCTTTAACCCTATTTTTGTTGGTTCAATTTTAATTTCTTGATCTTACAAGTTAATTAAATGGCAGGTGATCACATTTTCACATAGGTCTAGGTTGGTGTAAAAGGCGACACAGCGTTTTGTGTTTCAAAAATATCACAATTTTACATTTAATCATGCCTTAAAAAGCCCAACCTCTTCCCTGGACTGTTTATGAATAATGCATCTTTAGTTTATGCAGTTTAGCTGATCAAACTCCACACAAAAAGCAGCGTCAGCTAACTATTTTTCCCATTGATTTCCTTCATTTGATCAAGATCAAAATGAATCGTTTCATCCTGGGAAAGGTCTGCAAACAAACCAGCTTCAAAGAGCCGTAATCTCCATCTTCTCACATCACGCTCCTCATTATTTCTGCTTGCTCTCTTTGTGTTGAGTCAGGGATTAAAGTTATCTGAGGGGAAGATTAGAGGAAAGCCGGTTTTGAGGAAGTCTGATCTCACTTTTATCCCATTTCACAGTTTGTTATTAGTGTGCACACCAAGGCGAAGGATCGAATTGCTCGTGAGGCATGAAAACTTTCTTTCAGAGCAAAAAGGTAAGCATCCGAGGACGTGCTTACAGGAAAGACCAGAAGATGGTCAAAAAGAGGCGTTGTACTGACTGTCAGGCAACAGATGGCGTCCATGAGTCATGAGATTCAAGAGAAAACATTGAACTCATTCAAACAAAGTAGCAGTGGCACGTTTTGCTTCAGCGGACAGCGGTGAACGGCCCAGTCCAAGAAACATACAAGGCTGGTGAGGAGGTTTGAAGGAACGGTGCTTCTTGCTGCCTCTTCTCACTTCGATCTGTCATTTAGACGAACGGCTGCACAATACATCCCAGTGTGTTTCAGTACAATGAGCAGCTCTGTTAGCGCTGATCCTGCAACATGTGTGGAAACAGGTGACTGCCTGTCAAAGAAATGAGAACATTCCCGGCTCTGCAGCTCCAACATGACATTTCAGGTTTAACACGGGGTTGGAGAGGGAATGACAGGCCTGACTCAGGTACTTAAAAATGTTGAAAAAGTTCGGTTTGAGCTTGCAAACAGAAATGAGTAGTTGCATGTACTGTAACCAAAGTTATTACATGTTCAGCTTAAAGAGCAACAAATAAAAATCCATGCAAATCATGCGTGATGTCAACGACCGACTAATATCGAAAAACAGATGTAACGCACCGTCATCCTACAACTTCCTGTCGTCTTCTTCGTCTTTTCCGCCGGTAGTAACATCCGGTTGTTGATGCAACTCAAAGTGTTTCCATTGCAGTTCTGCAAAATATGCTAATTTGATACAGCCGAAAAAATAACATTCTACTGCAAAAACTTTTCCTTAATTAACATGTTTCCATTAAGCAAATTTTGTTTTGTAATTCTAATGTTATATGAAATTTGACCCCTAGAAGGAAGAACAATCATCAACTTAGTTTAAGGTAAAGTAATTTAAGGGTACATTACTTTACCTCGTCTTGCAACATCGCCAACTGCTGGAGATCCAAAGGTTGGGCTTTTCCTTCTCAGTCTCACACAGTACCAAAACGATACAAGACTTCACCAGGACCGCCATTTTTAAACATCGACAAGGCTCCTTAATATTACCACACGCAGACAAAATGGTGTCATTTCCTTGTATTTTTTTATATTCATAGAAATTGAGGTTGCTTCTACTTGTGCTTCAGAACAGAAATTATTAAAACCGTAAGATTTCACTTCGTGAAGAAAATGGGAGTCAATCATTGCTTCAAATGGCTGTAAACACACAAAACATTTTAAATATATTACTGTTAAAGTTAACAGAAAATATGAGCAGAAGATTTTACCTACACTGATCAGACTGAAGTTTCCAGTATTTTAAATAAAATATAAAAGTTCTCCATAGATCTATGGTAATCCAGAAAGACTAATAGAAAATAGAAAGGAAGGACATAAGGAATAACAGACAACTTTTTGACAATTAGAGAATAAAACCTGGAAATACAAATGTTTTCATACAATCTCATTAGTTTTTCCATACTTTTCCAGGCCTGGAGAATAGTAAAATAAGATTTTAGGCTTGTCCAGACTTGGCAAGAACTCTGTGAAATATAATGTTGGAAAAAAATCTAAACGTTAAGCACTTTTCCTTCAGAGTTCGCTGCTAAATGAGAAAGGACCACTTCCAAACACTGGAGTATAAGCTTTAAACTTTAGGATCCAAAAAAATCTCCGTCATGCAGGTAGTTCCATACTCTTTCACACAAATTCATAAATGATTGTGAAAAGATATATTTTATTGAACGTACAACAACAACAACAACAAAACATGCATTCAAAGAGTTGCTACATTTCAGTCGTCCAAAAGCAGAGCTTCCTGTCACCGCCAACCACACAGAGCGGCAGCATCCGGTGCCAACTGAGGCCCGATCCGACTGAAGACGATCCGATCATAACGGGCTGCAACGATGTAGGAGGTAAGCATCAGCGGCAATGAAATAAGAGCACCTGCCTGTCTGGTTGAAGGAAAACCTACCTGTGGGTGACCAAGATGATGGATGAAAACCTGACTGCTGATTTTTCCAGGACATCCAGTCGTGGCAAAGAGGTTTTCATTGGCAACGGACCATCTGAAGAGAAAAGAAGTGTCTATAAAAAGTCTGACAAAAGAGGGTTGATATTTTCAATTTTGGATCATTTTGAGGTTTTAAAGGGATCCATGATTAGTTGTAACAAATTTATTTGGAAAATATTTTTATTAGATGTAAAAACAATACAGTAATAGTACTGTAGTTTATTTAGTTTTTATAGATTTTAATAAAATATTGCCACAGGAAAGTCGCCATGCTGTTCAAGCTGCAATGCATTCTGGGTAAATGGCATCAAATTGGTGCAACTGCCTGGCTCCATCCAGCCAAAGCAGTGATGAGTAATGTTATTAAGCCTTTTCAATTTGAAAAGGCGGAGCGTTGAAATCGATCGTAGCGTAGAAATGAGGTGATGACGAGGAGTGTAACGGGTGTTTTGGCAGCTTTGTTTATTGTTGACCAAAGGGAGGAAGAGGACAGAGTTGGCCGTAGAAGCTGCTGCTGCCTTCAGCGTCATAAATTAAATAATGAATGACTCTTTCCTCTGGTCAGACTGTGTGATCCAGTAAGTACTTCTATAGCTCTATAGCTCTGTGCTGTATAGGGTCCCGTGTAGTGGTAACAGCTGTTTAGGGTCTCACCTCGGTCCGGTCGGGTCGGTGGATTTAGTATCGGAGGCAGTAGTACCATTAGCATTTCAAAAGCTTCCAGCTCTGCCCGTCTCAGCAGTGCTACACCGCATTTACTTTTATCTAGTTTAGGTAACGATCACTTGTTAGAGCCTTGTTTAGTTTTGCTCCTACAAATGACTCAAAGTCTTCTGGAGAGAAATGTTGAAAGCACAGATTAGGTCCTTCGGACGTTGTGTTCTGCTCCGGCTCTCGCACTTCGCTCTTCTTTCTTTCATGTGGGGAAATGATCCAAATTCCCCATTTTTTAATTTTTTTATTTTTTTTTTTAAACAGTGACACAGTGTGGCATTATCTAAAATTACTCCAGTCAAACGCAATATGATAAACAACAACTGGGGTAAAGTTAACCTTCCTGTGTGCAAACTCCAGTACAGAATGCATCATCAACCCATCGGGTGAATAAATGGCAACCTCCAGGGGTGAAAAATGTAACAAAAGATGTCGATTTTTGAAGTAATTATAAGTTTTGGTGTATCACAAACAGCAATTTTTTTGTTAATAGGAAAATGGCAACACATTTAGGCAAAAATGTTCCACTAATCATGGATCAGTTTAAGAATCCAAATTTAAGAGATAAAGGAGAAAGTTCCTTACCTGAAAAGTCGTGCTTTGTCTTTATGAGCCGGTCTTTTCTCCTGAGGGTAACTGGATGAATTAAACATAAATTAGACGTTCTGTAGATGAATGAATGAAGCTTCGCCTCGTCCTTCCCTCACCTGGAGCGCGTGATGTCCCAGATTAGCCAATCGTTGCCCACCACGGCGCCGACTTTGATGGTGTTCGTGAGGCACCAGTCGGCGGACATGAGCGGCCCACTGTGCCCGCAGTCCAGCGACAGAATGGCCTGCTGGGTAACCAGGTCGTAAAAGCGAATCGTCCCCTTCTTCTCCGCCACCATTAACTGATCAGCAAAGACGTGCCAGAAGAGGTCAGTTCCTCCAGAAACACCAGTTTGTGCAAACTGATCGCTGTGGCTCCCAGTTAGCATGTTACATGTAAAAGTTAATGATAAGACACAAAAAAACAAAAGGAGACGGTCTCTACTGCAGCAAAAAGAATGATTTTAGGAGACGTAAGTAGAGATAAACTAAATATATCTGCAAAACAACACATCTTTAGTATAATTTTCCACATATAAATGATGGAAAAAACATTGAATTTTTATAAAATTACTTCTCTGCTGCTTGAATAGTGATCAGGTCTTAATAAAGCAGTATTTAAAGCATAGTTTGCTGTCAATAGTACCAACAAAAGCAATTCAATTACAACGTTTCCCCTAGAAAAGTTGCTAAGCGCGGTGCTTGGGGTGTTAACGCAGCCATTCATTCAGCGGTCCGCTGTGCTTTTGAGTTAAAAATTTTTTTTTTAAATTGACAGGAAATTTGAAAATATCACTTGATAATCATGTGTTATTGGAAGATTAATGCTTGAATATCAACTGTAAAGTCTTAAAAAACAAAAATAAATAAGCTGTGCTTAGCCTGGTGGGGGCCCAAGTAAAGCCTGGTGGGCCGCCAGACTTATAATTCACTGAGGGAAACCCTGAATTAGAAAAATTTGCATTGTTCAATATGCACAGGTTGAGCTTAACAAGAATTTAAAGTAAAAAAAGTCATGACACTGCAGTTTTTTGAGACTCAGAGTTTGTTCATCAAGTTAAACGGAAAGAAGAAAGAAAAAAAGTCCAGGGAAAGCTCAAATTTTTCTGACAGAAAACGCTGCAACAGTCAAGCACGGTGGTGTAGGGATGATGATCTGGGCTTTTATTGGGAACATAAGAAGCTTTTCAGGTTCTTATGTCCTGAAAAGCTAAACCTAAGAAATAATCATCTAACTATTCATTCAAATATGTGTTATCTGTGCTATAGAAGTGATTTCAATGTATTTCTCACAAAAATACACTTAATTTATTCAGACAGAAGAAACGGCTTATGTTTTAGTCGAAGGACAAAGGTTTATTTAGCTCCTCTGAGACTAAAATAGTATGTTAAAAATAGTTCAAAACAACTTCCTCCCACCTTGAATACATCCTGTGGGTGCCAGCAGACGCTCATACCCGGAGAGCGAAGTCTCAGGACGGCCGTTTCATTCCCGTCCAGGTCCCACAGCCTGCCGACACAACACCACCGGGGAAATTAACACAATTAAAATACTTCACTAAAAATACTAAAAATACTTGTTGTTTGACCTACTTTGATTTTAGAAATGATTGGGAAAAAAACAAGCCTGTGTGAGATTAATCTTCTGCAATTAGCGATGTGACAGACTAATTCTTGTTGACATGAGAACAGCTTTTGGTCTGAAACCTGCAAAAGATCAGTGCTTTTTCCTAATTAACGCCTAAATATAGCCTAAAACTAGGAAACAGACTCAGATGCTTATGTAATAATAAGAGAAGGAATTCGCTTTCCAACGCTCCTCATTTACAAACATCCTCGACTCTGACTGATATAATCCCAAATAATCCTTTTTTTCACAAACAGTACGCCCAATTATCCCCTTTTTGGAGCGTTGAGTTTGCACAACAGGGCTATAATGGATCACATTCAAGGTTACGCTGCCCCTAATTCATCAAACCTCTGCTGTTTTCTTATGATGAACACACGCTTCCCACTTTTAAAGGGAAAAGGAGTTTTTTCCCCCTTCCCTGACAGAGGGAAACGACAGCCGGAGCCGCGCTACGCTTCATCCGGATGGCAGCCGGTGTTTGGATGTGGGCGGCTCACTTACGTCAGGCGGAGGAAAGAGAGCGGGACCGAAATTCGGTGAAAATGAAACAGAAAGCACAGCCTGACCTCTGTTGTTCCTCGATTCTGGATTCATGCTTAGCCGCAGCCGAAGACTTACAGGACGAGACGAAAACTCTGGAATGCTACTAAAGTCTAAGAAATGTCATCAGCAGAGCATTTAGGCGCAAATTTCTCTATAAAAACATTTACACTCCTTGAACATTTTCCCGTTTTATCAAGTTAGGTGATTTTATGCGACAAATCCACATGAAAACGCACATAAAATTGATGACAAAATATTTAAAAAAACAAAAACAAGGAACTCCACCCCGTATACACCTTCTCCATTGTGAAACATGGTGGTGGCAGCATTGTTTCACAGAGTTGCTGCAAAGTTTTGCAACAAAGTGCAGCAAAAACAAAAATCTTTCCATTTATATAAATCTGCTAGAAACAAACTCCATCAGTCTTGCAGTTGTAGTCGAAGCAAAAAGGTGGTTACACAAAGTACACCTGGTTAGGTGTGGCTTGCAGTTGCACCTAGGAGGCTAGGTGCAATTGCAAGCCACACCTTTCAGATTTTTATTTGTAAAATTAATGTTAGAACCACCCAGGGTTCATGCAGGTTTCACCAACTCAAATTTAACTTGAGACCACTATGAATAAAATCTAAGACCTATATCACGGCTTGTTAGCTACCTAGCTTGAGAGCTACTTTTTTTACTTCTGAGAGCTACCTAGGTAGATAGAGCAACCTGGCTCTCTAGATAGCCAGCTAGAGAGCCATACGATAGCTGCTAAAGCCATTAGCAGCTTGACTCACAGCATGATATTTGGCTACCAGCTGCTAACAGCTTGTTTGTTTGCTTAACTGCCTTGAGTCACAGCCTGATTCCTAGCTACCAACTAACAGTTTGTTTGTTTACTTGCTAACCAGTTTTACCATCATAGTTTAGTCATGTCTGTGCATGACTCACATCATGATATTTGGCTACCAGCTGCTAACAGCTTGTTTGTTTGCTTGCTACCTTAACCACCTTGAGTCTCAGTTTGCTAGCTAGCTAGCTAGCAAGCAAGCATTAGCATCTTGTTATTAGTAGCCTTAATTGCCTAGAGTCAGAGAACGTAGTGAGTGAAGACGTCTGCGCATAATTTTTCTATATGGAAAAAAATACTACATAAATTTATAGGATTAAATTGTTCTGTTCTGCCTAGTCAAAATGTAAGACTTGGGATTAATATAATTGATATTAAGGCCTGAATTTTAGATAATTTATCTAATTTATTTACCCTGACCACCAAAAAACTGTTCTTCCACATTAATTGATTACTTTGTGTTTTATATCACCTAAAATCCTAAGAAGATAGACTGAAATTTGTGATTCTAGCATGTTAAAAAGTGAATAAGTTTGAGGTATTAATACTTTTATAGAGGAGGTTGCTTTGTTCCATCCTGTGGCGTGAGTGAGGACATTCCCCGTGTCTCCTGCTAGAACAGAGCCCCGTCAAAACTCGGGGCTTCTTTTCGCTTGCGGAGAAGAAACCCACTGGACCGCATGAGGAAAACAACAACTACACCCTGTTCTTTCTGACCGGTTGCCAAGCGGAGCTCAATCGCACGCAATACCACCAACAGCCAAACTTTTGGTCAACCACGCTGCCCTGCGAACGGAGAGCAGCGGCTCTCCACAAAAACAGAACCTCTGCAGGAAGAGGTGAAAGACCTTTCTGCCTCCATGCACTGCAGAGTTGAAAAGGTCGCATGAGGTCCTGTATTGTCTTATCAAAGTGTGAAGGAAAACAGCAGAGGCCTCACTGTTTGCTCTGTGCTTCCAGTAAGTGGGGAAACGAGAGCCGGTTCTCTTTAAGGGAGAAGGGTAAATAATTAAAAGCGGCTCTCTGGACGGAGATAACAGGGTCAAACTGTGTAAATCAGGAGTCTGCTTCCTCCAGTGAGCATTTTTTTATTTATTTTTTTGCCATTTTCCTCCACAAAATAAATGTTTCCCAGAAGAACATGCTTAGATAAGTACGGTTGAAAAACGTATCAGTCGATATTGATTAAATCTTTGATTGATTAAAGATCTAAAATACTGCAAACATTTATTGTTTTATCCACAGTTTTCATGCACCACTGTTGTTTTTTAAGTTTTAGGCAGTTATGAGGTACAGCGGCAAAACCTTAAACTACTGCTGCGCAAGTTACTGAACAGGCTGTTGCTAGGTAACGAAAGAATGAGTGAGTTGCTAGGTAACCAAGGAACGAGTGAGTTGCTAGGTAACCAAGGAACGAGTGACAAAGGAACGAGTGAGTTGCTAGGTAACCAAGGAACGAGTGAGTTGCTAGGTAACCAAAGAGAGTGAGTTGATTCCACTAACTTTGCTTAGCTGCTGTGATTGGTGGAGCGGCTTAAGTCTTTCTTCTGCCTACTTTCCCAGAATGCTGTGTGGTTCTGGATCGGATTTCAGTAACATCATTGGATATTACTGATCGATTTTGATCACACGTTTATTCCCGATATATATTGTTATTACTTTATCATCCAGCCCAAGCTGAAATATATTACTTGTACATAACAAGTTCATAAAATACAAATGTTCTGTCGACATCGAGAAAGATTGATCACAGTTTAATTGATCAAACAGTGGAGAAAATAACTAACATGATAAATTTATCATGACAACAATAAATCAAAATCATCATAATTAGAAATTTATCACGATAATGATACTTTTTTCACTTCTGATATCAATACAGAGGGTTTATTAATAAACAGTACTAAACTGACAAAAAAGGTTTATTTTTTTTAAACACAGATATAAATATACTTAATTAAAACTTTACCAGTACAGCACTTTAAAACACCAGTAGCTTCACAAGGTTGGTCAAAACGTAAAAAACAAAACTATTTTAATTTGTTCAGTCAGTTAAATTAGGAGTTAAATAAATAATAAAAAACTGAAACAATATGTTGATGTGAAAATAAGTTGCAACATTGTTTTAAATGGCTCAGGAAGTGCAATTATGAATTTAAATATAATGTAAAATAAATCATAATAAAGGACAAAGCATAGAATTAGATAGATCTGCACCAATACGCTGTATTATTTTTTCAATGCAGATATTAATATCAAATTAGTGCATATCTTTGATAAACGACACAATAAATGCGAGTACGTGATTGTACTGAATATTTGATTAAAACTGTCTGTTTAATAGTTACATTTAAAGTGAAAAGGCTCCACCGCTTCATTCAGAAGGGATGAGATAATATGGCAGCTGTGACGGGTTTTCCCTAACAGAACACATGCAGACGCAGATAAGGCTCCGGGATCTGGATCAAGCCCAGCTCAGAGCTGCAGGTGTGTGTTATCCGAGTTCAGCCGTGAACTCCGTCAACTCCAGATCCTCCCAGGACCCTGCAGTGCGGCCTTCTGACCTCTAGGTGGCACGCCCCCCTCCCTCCCTCGCCCCGTTGACTCCACCCTGCTCCACCCGCAGCGCGGCTCAGACTCCATCCAGCCCGAGGAAGTGGAGTGCGGCTCCCCGCCTTGATGCAGCGGCGTCAGGTTGCATACTGACTACAGCAGAGTTCCCAACGCCGCAGGAGACGGCGATGACAAAACTAAGCAAACTTATAGTGGAGGCTGTCCTGCCAAAGCCAACAGACTGACGGAGAGGTCGTGAACCGACACATGCTGACATAAACCTCCCTTCCTCCCTTTCTGAGCGGCCGCTGCTCTGTGATCGGCGCTCGGTTTGTGTGGGCTGACTGGAAGGTCGCTCCTCCGCTGCTAACCTGATCTGTCCTAATATTTCCGCCCCGCTCTTCCTCCCGCGTCCCGTATTTTCTCATCATGACAGCGTTTAAATCTTTCAGCAGATGGAGCGCTCTCCTGTTTTCTCTGGACGCCCGGCGGAGGGAGGGGAAGCGGTTCAGGAGGAGGGATTTTAATCTGGTGTGATCCAGGGCAATCTCCAAGTATTTCCTCTGATCAACTGATAAAAATGCATTTTGCACTGACCGTTCAAATATTCAAATCTATTTTAATAAACTAAAAAGGCCCACAAAGCAGGAATAGGAAAGTAAAAACAAAATCCATGTCAACTATTAGTCCAATTCAGTTCAGCTTTCCAACTAAAGTTAAAAAATTTGTAGCTTGATAGTTCAGTATGGAGTTACTGCAGATCATTTAAGAGTGGCAAGGTATTAAATATGGAACCTGGGAAAAAATAATCATAAATACGGACGGATGGATGAGCATAAATACAATCTGCTAAATATAATTGAGCAAATTATTGAAGGTAAAAGCATTTCCACATGCACAATGTGGAGATAACTCAAGAGAATGGGAACGAACAACCGTGTAACCTTATGAAAACCAATAATCACTCCCTGGGTTTCTATTGCATAAGCTGAACTTACGGAAATTTATTTGCTTAATGGAAAGAACAATCAACTGTTTTTGCACAATTTTTTGCAGTATTTCTCAATGGAAACACATTTTTGAATCATACGAGTCACATGATCAACAGCCTGATGTTACTACTGGAGGAAACGACAAAGAAGATGACAGGAAGTGGTAGTAGGATGATGGTTTGTTTTTGTTTTTTTCAGAGCAACTAGAGAAAACAACATAAAGGCTAAACTCTAAAGTGATGGAAGTTTGAGATTTACCTTCAGGGTAAGAAGCGAGGCAGGTGAAGTGATTTTCCCATGATGCCTAGTGCCTACTGTAGCAGCCTCTGGAGGCAATGCTACAATGCAATAAACTGGGGTTACTACGGCAACAATGTGAGCCCAACAAACAATTACGCCAAGCAGTAATCGATGCTAAAGGCAGCCCAAAGAAATGTTAGAGTGTTACCGTTTTGGTTTTGGACTTTGTAATTGGTTTACAGTTGAAAACGTGAAAGAAGGTGCAAAACGATAGCAGAGGTTCCAATAAAACGTTTACGATCCAATTAGAGGTGGAAATCATTAGATTGATGGTTGAACTAGAAAAGGTTAGAAAGAAACGACGCTGCGAGCTGCAGCTTCCTGTTCAGGTTCTGTCCCTCCACTGACCCTGGCTACTGACACAGTTTTTTCCCTCTCCCAACCTTAATTGAAGAGGAAAATTTAGGAACCTCGTTACAAACTCTTCCCCCCTTAGAGTCGAAAAATCCTCTGTGCAGCTAATTGGCTTTCCATATTTAACAAATTAGCAAGAAATGCTACAAAGCAGCTCAGCGGAGCATGTTGTGCTTAGCATCGGGTTTCACTGTGGAAACACAGTCAGGACTTTCTGCACCATTAACAAAGAACAGGACTGAAAATCAGAAGCTTGGAACACGCGGAGGAGCGGAAACCAAACGGCTCGGACCTGCAAGTGTGGTCATCGCTGACGGAAGCGATCTGTTTCCCCTCGGTGGGCTCGAACACCAAATGGTTAATGTAGCTGCCGTGGCCCTCCATCACCTGGGCGAAGCAGAGAGGAGACAGTCAGTAAAACTGAGCAGAGCTGGCCGCATATCTGCTTTCCGTGTGTGTGTGGTTACATTTCCTGTTTAACTAAGTAGCAAATGTCTGCGCTAAGTAGAGAGAAAGCTCCCCGTCTGAAGACGAGAGCAGTTCCAGATGTTGGGATACCTTGACTTCGTTCTGATCCTGCAGATCAGAAGTCAGCAGGCGTAGTTTTCTGTCGGCCGCCGCCGTGCAGAACCTGCAGAGAGGAAGAGAAGACGTAACAATAAACAAAAAGAGGGAACAGAAAAACACCCTGGGTGACAGACGACATCTCCGAATCAGAGTCTGTGTGTGGCAGGAACTTGGAACGGGATCGTCGGCGGGGGAACTCTGCCAGGGATATTCGAAGATAAACACGGAGAAAAACAAGACGGCTCACGCCATCTACGCGTGTCTTTGTTGGAAACCCGGTGCCGAGCCGCGGAGAGGACTTTCCCCTCTAATCAGTCCTCGTACACACCAGCGCCTGCAATTACTCACACAATTATACTAACTCACTTATGACAGGAAAAACACACACGCATCACCAGTATAAACAGACAGCGCTTCACACATTTTCAGGCGCAGGCAGATGGATTTGGCATGATGTCATTATAAATATCCTTCAGACAGCTTTGCCTCTGCAGCAGGTTAGATGAAACGCGCGCAGGCGCTAGAACGTTACAGCCTGAACATTTTGGCACGTCGGCTTTCCTTTAAAAGAACATTTGCACACTGGTGTGAGACAGAAAACACTTTAAAAGCCATCAACAACAGTGTTTGCCCCTAAATAATAATTGAAAATGTATCACTTTTTATCTGATGATCATAAAAGTACATTTCTGACATTTCAGGAAATACTTTAATACCAAAGAAATGGGTTTCTACTCATTTTTCACAAGGAAACCAACTTAATTTATCTTCTTTAAACTTTAATTTAAATACAAAAGCTCATCTTCCTTCAGAAGGAAAAATAAAACCCTTATAGTCTGAAAATCTGATAAAAAGGTTACAAACAGACCTATTGTAGGTCAGGGAAGACATTTTTAACTGAGGTTAAAAACGTCTTCAGGAAGTCCAACATTTTTCATATTTAATAAACACCTGGTGCTCTAATGTTGCTTCAACATCTACGCCATGCTTTAAAAGCCTTCTTCTTGCATCTTTAGTAACATGTATAACGATTAATGAACAACTAAACCAGCATAATTAAAACCAGTAGCTAATTCTTCCCTAGTACCCAAATTAATTTATAAAGATCTACGTCACAGATTGACCCTCAGACGATCCAATGGTCTCTGCTTTGGCAGCTTGTTAGCACTTTGTATTCCTTAGAGATCTACTATCATCACTAATTAGCAGTACTACGATGTTCATGCTAGCGATAACACCTTTGACAGGAGCTATCTTTTAGAGGAGCTTTAGACATCCTTAGTTTTGATCAGGAATAAATCCAATAAACATGTCTTGTTTTAATCAGGCATTTTTAAAGAGCACGTATTGTGCAAAATTCACACTTTGCATGTTTTTGTACATCCATTTGTGTTTCTGCTGCTTCTAAAAACATCCCAAGAGCGTAAAAAAAAATAATAAAATAAAATAAACACCAGGTCGGTTTGTTTAAAGTTTGTTTCTTTTCACATATGAGTGTAAATGATGAGTCGTGGGGCGTGGTCAGCAGACTATTCGGATTTAAAGTGGCAGAGGCCCTAAAACAGCTCATCCTGATAGGAGCTCAAAATATGCAGATTTATCCAAGAATGACTTTGTGCAAAAAAAAATAATTAATAAACATGTTTTGTATAAACTTAAGAAAAACAGGTCTTTAAAGGAGTTCTGATGAAGCTGCCTCCTATAATTTACTGATGAGTACCGACTCTGTATTCCTGTTAATCCCATCTGTGGCCATCCTGGGAAGACCGTGAACTTTGCCCTCCATGGTTTGGGTGTCGACTCTTGAAGAAGAGCCTGTTGCTCCACGCTGGCCGCTCTATTTACTAGATGACAGCCAAGCTTGAAAAATTAGCATGTGCGGTGGAAGTCAGCGGTTTTAATAGACGTCAGGCCTGTTTTTCAACACAAGCTGCAGTGGTGGCAGCTCAGCCCCCCCTCCCCCTCGCACGCCACTCGCCTCCCATCAAGCCCGTGAGAACGCTGGACTTTTCCTGGAAGGCACAGCTACGTGCCGACTGAAGGGAGAGCTTGAACCTGAGCGGGTTCTCATCAGCACAATAACATGTGCGCACGTCACAGTGCTGGCTCGAGGGTCCTGTGGAGTAAACCACAGAAGGCCAGGAATTAGCGCTGCCTTTCCTTTCCAATTACACAGAGCCTGCACGCCTCCAGGGGGAATGCAGATCCTTCACATCCACAGCTCCAATCAGGTGGAAACTCTACTTTCTAATAATCCCTCGCTGGGTTACTCCCCACCTGAAACAACTTGGCCGCGGTCCTGGACGTGTGACAGCGAGGAGTGCTGATGAATACTTTCGGACAGCGTGACTGACGCGCTCTCCCAGAGAGAAAAAAAATAAAATAAAACAATCCTGTTATTTTAAAAGTCACAGATGTCGGCTTTTCAGGGCGGAAGCGGAGGATGGCTCGACACCCTCTAATCCTCCAACAACAGTCTGATGTCATCTTACGTAACACCCCACACTGCACCGCTGCGGACATACCACCATACACTAACCCTACTGTCCTAAACAACACCTCTTCATATGGCTTTTCAGAAAAACAGCGAATCGGTCACCACATGGCAGGAAATCGAAGCACTTAAGTAGTGAAGATGAGTTTCTGAAGATTTTCAGGTGGTTGCTGATGTGGCGAGTGGGCAGACTGGTTTGAGACAACAGACACCCACTCGTTACAATCAGGGTGTGCACAGAGCAGATCAAACCTTGATGCAGCTGAGCTACAGCAGCAGCAGACCACACCCAATAGCATCCCAACAGCGAGTGTGTTTTTACACCTTATAGACTGATACATTTGTTCGATTTGTTACATTTCTTGCTGATGTGGTTCGTTTTAACACTTCCTCTCCTCGCCTGTGGAGGCGCTGCACCAAGAACCACTGAAGGAAACGACAAGATAACCTCCGAAGAAGATATGAGTGCAACTTCCTTTCCCAAAATGAAGACAAAAATTTTGTGGCGTCACATTTTAGCGGTTGTAGGATTTCTCTTTTGTCTTTTATCCTTTACTTATACTCACCCAGAATGCCCTGCACTATAACCCACTCTGGTCTACTGGTATCCGCATACGAAACAAACCAGAGCTCTCTTTAATTGACACCTAGATTTGTAGGCGGACTAGAGTTAGCTTTTTTTGGTCCATTGCATAATCACACTTCCCCAAACAAACCAAACTTTCCAGACAAATAAATTGAAGTTGGATTAAAGTGAACTAAACAGGATTGGTGAGAATGCACCAAAACTTGACAAGAGGTCCTGTGTCAGACCTCGGAAGATGCAGTCATAATTCTCTACCTTGAGACCACCAGATTCTCCGTTCGTTTTTATAGTTGTAAATCCAGAGAAATGGAATTCTGACTGTTTTCTCTGAATTCAAAGAAAAGTCAATTCTTTTCTTTTCTTGTGGCCCTATTCTTCTTCCGTATAAATGTTTCTTTAAATTTTAATAAATCAATCAAAAAGCAGATTTAAGCTCAACAAAGACGGCTATGAGTAAAAGTCACTGAATAGATGTCTTCTCATTTAAAAAATATATATTTTAAAGGACACTAAGGATCCTTAGTGTTGTACTTAAGGAAGAATGCAATCATTTTTTAATAAGGAAGTAATAATTCTTCAATTGCATGGACTGGTAACAAGAAAAAAAAAAAGCAGTTCAGGGGCCTAAAATGGCCCACAGACCACACATTGAGCACCTCTTGACTAAACCAATAATCAATTATTTGATCATTTGTGATATTTTTGTTGTTTTCTGATTAAAATGCCTGTTCAGAGGAGTTTATAGGTCAAATTATTTCACAAACACACCATGGGGTGGGATTGTTGCTAAAAGTGGTGGAAAGCATCACAGGCTGAGCTCGTGTTTCTCATCTCTGTTAGAGACTGGTGACAGGTTTGAGCCGCCGCCTGCAGCGGCTTCCTGCAGCGTTTTATCCGATTAACGATGAGTTGGAGCAATCCAGCACTGCTACATCCCTTAGAAAACTGACTGAGACTCCGCTGTCCACTGCTGAAAACTGTCCAACTGAAGGGACCTGGTTGCGAAGCAAATTTAGTGACGTGAGTTGAATTCAAATCAGAGGTGAAGTAAGGTGGGAAAAAAATCAATTATTTTTCTATATTTATTTTTGCTTGATAGTTTAAAAATAACGCAATGAAAATTAACAGCTTAACTGATTTTTTTCAAGAGTAATACTTAAATAAATACAGCTCTGGAAAAACGACAGCCCACAGCACTGAACCTCATTGAAAACCTCCCGGTTTTTCCACCAAATATTGATTTCTGAACTCTTCCTGAGTTAAAACATTCGTATTGTTTCTAAATGAGCATGAACTTGTTTTCTTTGCATTATTTGAGGTCTGAAAGTACTGCATTTTTTGGTTATTTTTCTGCAATACTACATTCTTGCTTCTAATTTCAGAGACATGTCAATAGTTCATAAAATAAAAAGACAATGTTCATTTTCTTCAAACATATACCTATAAAAAGAAGTAAAATCAAATAAACTGATCATTTTAAGTGGTCTCTTAATTTTTCCCAGAGCTGTAAAAGTAATAGCTTTGAGGTTGTTTTCTTTAATCCAGAAAGAAGCTTTTTTTTGCCTATACATCACATTTTTATCCTTGCAGTTCAACTGTCACAGGAAACAAAATTAATTCAATTACATTAGAAGACGAAGAGGGCAAGTCTTTTCCAATCAGGCAGATATTAAACCTTGCTTCCAGCTGTGTAGCACATTGAGCCTCCAAGTGAAAAAAGTCCTTTCAACAGCCAACTTGCAGCCCTAATCAAACACTTCCAAGCAAAGCATTTGGATTATCGCACCAATGAAGAAGCATCTGAGCAGCCAAGGGGCTCTTGTGGTTGATATTAGAGCAAAAATAAACTTAAACTCCTGAACATGGATGTCAGTGAAACCTTTGCATTGTGTGTGGGCTGCAAAACAAACAGCATATCTAATCCTTAATGATACAATATGCCGTTACCAGTCAACATGTGAATTATCTTGAAAGGCGATACCTGATGGTGGGTATCCTGTCCAACCGCGACTCGGGACTCCAAGCCAGAGCGTCAACCCGCAAGTCATGATGAAAAACTCGGAGAGCATTGAACTGGACCCCGTCCACCTCCATGTCCTCCTCCTGCGGAAGCAGATTCGTGTTTAACGGCAAAGACAAACACTGCGGTGGGTAAATCTGGCAGCGTGGAGCCACATCTCTTACTTGGAAGAGGCAGGTGCCCACCACCACATACTGGTTTCCACCGTAGGCCAGCAGAGAGGCAGGAGAACCCGAGCTGAAAGGGCTGAACTCGACCACGTGGACATAGTCCTCACACGTCACTGTGTAGCTGGGACTGCGGGTCAGGTCCTCCTGCATGTCGGGATCTGGCAAAGTTGGCTTCAGGTCAGAGATCTACTGGAAGCGCAGCAATAAAACAGGAAACAGACAAGCCACATTAGTTCGCAGACGAACGATAAGCTTTGGCTGACACTGTAAAAGGCAGATTTTCATCTCTGAATAAACAGATACAGGTTGTTAAAATTAAACTTAGATTCAGTCCAGTAGGAAAAGCAGAACCCATGCTAGAACATAATGTTACTACCTCAAGCCTCAGTTTACTTTCCGGGGATTTTATGAGATTAACCAGCACAGAGTCGTACCTAGCCCTTTATTCTGACACCTCCTGCAACCAGTTCCCTACAGAGGACACCCAATAATCCCAGTATAAATAACACTGTTCGGTGAAGGGTTCAGAGGTTTTTATAGAGAACAGCAGTGAACAAGAAGACCCCAGGAACGTCACAGAAACATCAGGGTTAAAGCCTGCAGAAGACACTTAGAGCTGAGGGTTTCCATGCAAACTGACTCATCTTAAAATAATTTTTTTTTAAAAATGGGTAAAAAATTTAACCTGTGCGGGGAAGTTCAATACAAAATTTACTCTTTTTAATTTGTAAGATTGACTACGAATGCTTTTGTGTCTTCCTACTTTTGTCCATATTTGTTGGAACGAAGTGTTAATTAACTATACACATAATTTCCCTCTGATTTGCTGGAAGTAAGCTTAAATAATACATACAATCGTAACAAATCACTTATGTACAGCTTCTCCTGAAGTATGGCTGGTATTTAGCAGTAATAAACAGTTCATGCCGTCTTTCTTAACTCAAACGTATTCTTCTTTACTAAAACGACAGGTGTTGAAGCTAAGCGTAAAAGTCACATGGATACGAAGTATAAAGGTTGTCTACTTTCATAGTCCAAATGGACCACAGATGAATTAGTTTTGTTATAAGGGTGTGTTCATATCATAAACGCAAATATAACGTGAATATTTACCGAGTTGGTCTTTAAATGGGCTCGCTGAATCAAATACAGCGCGCCTTGGAAATGTTTTCTGCCCTATTTCCGAATACGTCACCGGAGCGTACCATTGACTGAAAAAATTAGGGAGGATGGGTGTTAGACAAACCCACAAATATAGAGTTAGTTTACAAACTACTGCAATAAAATATTATTCAAGTCTTTTCTATATCAATATTTTAAAAATGTACTATCACAACGTCGCAAAATTTGACGGACATTCAAAACAATATCGGGAAAAAAAACAACTGATTCTTGCTCAGAGCTGATTGGCTGGAAGGTAAAACGTCATCGTAGATTTAAACGTTCAAATCGGCAGCTGGTTTCTGGTTGACTCGCTGCTGAAGGCTGGGAACATTATAACAGGTTAGAACTGATTAATCCAAAGTTTATTGACATTTCTATAAATGTATGCCAGAACAATAATAACGGAGGCATAAATACAACTATACTTAAAAAGAAAAAAATGTATTAATTCAAAACGACTGTTAAATAATTTAAAGTTGTAGGCTCTCAGGGAGCTATTGTCCATTTAGAAAGAAATCAACACGAATCAGTCGTGGTGTACTTTTAAATTTACTTTATTTAGACTTAGCTTTTTTATTTGGCATTTCAATGAGTGCATGTAATATGCTTGGTAATTATTGTAAATTTATCTTAATGTATTTTAACATTTTATGTGGTTGTCTGCTTTATTAAAATAATAAACTGCCAGCAAACATGTCAGTCAGCCCATAAGGGAAAATCTGTAAAAAGTGGAACCCTCTATAAACAGATAAAAAAAATTGCCATGATGTAATTCATGCAAAAGGAGCCCCAACCAAGTATTAATTGCATAAAAATGGTTGTACTTCTCAGAATCCTGAAATTTCTGAAGATAAAAATTTTTTCATTGATCTTATGTAATACTCAAATTTTCAGAGACACAAAATTTTTGGCTTTCATTATTTGCAAGACTTAATCACAAAAAACACAACAAATAAAGGCTTGAAATATTTCACCACATATGTAATAAATCTGTACGAGTTCCACTATCGGAAGCTCTTGACAAATATTGAGCGTCTCATGATATTTCAGTATTTTAGATGTACTTGTAAATGTTCAGGACAGTTTTCTGTAGCTTTTCTTTTAGGAAACAATGACAGCATTCGCAGAACATCTGAAGCTGATGGTAAAAACCTTCAGAAAGGAGTCCCACAGGGTTTTACCATCAGAGAGGACCACCGTCCACGGAGCCGACAGCATGCTGATGGCGCTTCAGTTGGCCATGGCTGAGGTCAACAAGCAGGTAGCAGATTAGCTTCTCTATTTGTTAGTATTCAAAAATGTAACCAGGATTAACAAATAAATAATAGTTAAGGTATCCAAGAGCAGGGTTTCCTCAAGAAAACTTGCTGAGCCCAGTGGTTGGACGGTAGGGCGGTCATTCATCCAGCGGCCCGTTGTGTTTTTGAGTTAAAAAATGTTTCAAGTTGACAGAAAATGTGAAAATATCACTTGATAATTATGCATTGTTGAAAGATTGGGAGACTAATAAACATTTTTAATAAAAGTTACGTACTGCAGCTTTAAAGTAAATGTTCTGCTGCAGCAGCATAACCTCAAAATTTAATTTAAGTATGTTTATCCCGGGAAAGCAATTCAATATTACAAAAAAAAACCTTTTCCTTTTGTAATGCAGTCTAACAAAGTTCTTCCATTTGGAAGAGATTTTCTGGACAAAATGAGGCATACTGGAAAAAAATGCTTTAATTACATGTTAATATTAATAACTGACACTCTTATTTTCCCTACCATTAAGGTTTATTAAACAAAGTAGTACAAATTAAACTCATCTCTTCACATCCTGATGTTGCACAGCCTTCCAGTTGCATTCTTTTTTTTTTTTTTGGTTTTGTTTTAGTTTCTGCTCCTGCCTCGATTTGTCCTTGGCTGTTAGTACTCACCATCTCTTCTCCTCCCGTCGACAGCATCAGGGAGAGTTCAAGGTGGATCTGAGCGACGTCCTGATGGCGTGGAAACACCTTCTGCTGGACAAACTTCACCTGCCGCCACCCGGCGCCGCTCGCCTGGAGAACTCCGAGCTCTTCCTGGAGGTGTACCAATCTTTCCTGAAACGCTCCAACACTGTGGACCTTACGGATGTTCTGGCCTTGAACAAGGAGCTGAGAGCGGCGGGTTCGGATCCGGAGGAACTTGTGAGCGCGGTGAGCAGGAGCTGGACGATATCAAAATCAATGTTTTATTATTAGAAGAGATAGAGATGAGGATAATAAATGACTTTTCAACAGTTTTTCACATTCCAAATACAAACTTTTGACGTATTTTTGGGGATTTTATGTGGATGATTGCGATTAAGAAAGGAAAGTGTGAGGTTTTCACATTTCTGCCCCCTTTTACATTGATAGCACTAAATAAAATCCAGTCCAGCAGTTGTGTCAACTTCATTATCAGCATGATTGACAACAAATGGCAAACAAGGATTATTTTCTGCAGGGAAAATTGATTACACTAATTGTACAACAGTCCTAAAAACAGTTTTAGAGTTTTATACATCATTAATTGGAATTTACCATCATAAGAAATTATAGTAAATGATAGATGGCAGGATAAATGATCTATAACTTCAGCTCCAACCAACAGTTCCTTATAAATTAATGACTCATGACTAGAGCTGCACTGATTGCAGTTTTTTGGCCAATCTCCGGTTACCGTTATTTGGATATTTGCTTGTGAACAAGTTGAGTTTAGCTTTGTGAAGATTTACAAATTTGCACTGTGAGTGTTGACCTTGGCTTAGAGAGAGCAGATGTCATGAATGAATTTGACATAAAACATAATGCAAGTTGAAAGTTTAGCCTCCTTTTTAGCATTTTACATTTGGCAGCAGGCTAACCTGACAAAGATAATGCAGTATTTTAATTCCACAGTAGAGAAAACCATGTACTTTCAGTAAGTAGATACAGGAAAAAAAATATTGGCATTGGTATCGGTTATCAGCCAAATTATTTTTAGTATATCGGCACATCGGATATCAGCCACATGGTGCATCCCTAAGTTAAACCTCTCTCACCGAAAAGCAGAAGACAACAGGGATTGATTTTTAGTCTTTTGCAGAAGTAAATAATACTATACTTTCACATGAAAGTATAGGCCGATCACCAACCTCCCAAAATTAAGGAAGTCGGTTCACCCCTGCTCAGGATACAAATGTGTGCCACACTTTTCAGATTTTCAAGCACTTTTCCTTCCACTTCTTAACTTTTCATTGGTCACATAAAATCCCAAGAAAACATGTTACTACAAAAATAAAGGTGATAGTTGAAGAAGTATAAATAAATGGTAAAATAGTGGAAAACTCTAACATGTTGCTTGTTCCTTTACCAAGATCCAGCTGTTTGAGTTCCTGTCAGGTAACATGGAAACCCCAGATTCATCAGCTCCTTTAACGCCGTCTAGTCAAAGCAGGCGCTGCCGCTCCCAGGTAGGCCCAATCCTGTAATAAATCCTCTCTGTTTCCACTTATAGCAGTGTGCAAGCCTTTTTACCTGCTTGCTCTGATCCAGGTTTTTGCTTTTCCAGCCTTTCTGGTCTGGAAACCATCCTGTTCCTATTGACAGGAACTCTATATCACATCACTCAGGTTTCAGAGTGTAATGTGAAATCAATTACGGCGCGGATGTTTAACACTTGGCTCGGTGTGGAGCTCAACAGGAGCTTCTGTAACACAGTCTGCTTCCTCCTTCTGTCACTTGCTAATTTATGAGGTTTCAGCCAAGACTTGCTTCTATTTTACCACTTTTAGGGCGCTTTCATTCTTTATGAGCTCAAAACAGCCCAAGTTTGAGTGCTTTGCTGTGAAACAACCGTTATATTTGCCCTTTCTGATATAATCTGAGATTTTGGTGAATTGTTTACAAAGTACCGAACATAAAAGGAGAAAAATGTAGAAATTCACTGCAAATGCAAAAAAAAAGAAAAAAAAGTAAGTTGTTGAATGGATATTCACTTATCCATCTGTGTGTCTACTCGTTTTTTCCACCTGTTCTGCTGTCATCAATCTATCAATCCATTCATCAATTCATCAATCTATTCATCAAGGTTTCCCCTCAGAAAACTTGCTAAGCCTGGTGGTTGAGGCGCTAGGGCAGTTATTCATCCAGCGGCCCATCGTGTTTTTGAGTTAAAAAATGTTTAAAGTTGACAGGAAATTTGAAAACATCACTTGATAATTATGTGTTATTGGAAGATTAATACTTGAACACCAACTTTAAAGACTTAAAAATGCAAATATAAAAAAAAAAGTTAAGTAGATAAGCAATGCCAAGTCTGGTGGAGGCACAAGTAAAGCCTGGCGACCCGCCAGGCTTATAAGACACTGGGAGAAACCCTGATTCATTCTCTCATCAGTCAATCAGCTTGAGGAGTTTTGAGTGAAACATTTTTGACTTAATTTCCTCTACGAAAGGGTCGTTTTTTTCAGCAAATAGCCTTTTTTGAGTCTACATGTCAGGTAATAATTGATAACCATGTAATTAAGTACGAACTTAGCTGGTGATTATTTTGATAATCAATTAATCGTGATTCATTGTGATTCATTGTAATTAATCCAATTAATCATTTCATTCCTACATCTATCCGTCCCCCTTTCAGTCTGGTTTCATGTTTAATGCCTGACTTCTCTAATAACAGATACCTGCTGATTGTGTTGCTAAAACAATATTTCCTGTGATTAAATGATTCATCTTTATGCTAAAATGATCTGTTTTCTGTTTGTTGGCGCAGATAAAAATGGCAGTGAGGCGAGTTTTCTGCTCCTATCTGAGTTTGCTGGTGAACTCTAAGAACGACATGGCCTTGGCCCTCACCCTCAACGTTCCCTGTCGCTCTCTGCAACGGCAGGCATTCACTGACGTCAAGCGTGCCGCGCGAGACAGCCAAACATCTCTCTTCCTGGTAAGAAGATCCACATTTATTCAGTTCACACATTAGCAGCACAACTAAACATGGAGTCTTTTTTGTAGCTGCAACATTTGGGGGGTTTTTTGTGGCCTTTTCAGGCTGTGACATCTTTTGTTAGAGCCATCCAGATTGGAGGGAAGGGCTACGCACCCGCAGAGTCTGATCCCCTCAGGAAGCATATCAAAGGCCTGTCTGACTACGTCCAGTTCATGGACAACCTGGAGGAAATACTGGGGGAAATTTCTGACCCAAGGTACGCAGCACAGCTTCATCCCAACTTGGACTGCAGTTCACAGTGTAACTTGTTAATTTGTACTTGATATTCTTGTCTGGAGTTAAAGATTCGTGGTAGTTTTTAAGGTACTCTTTGGGTAAAAACTTGTAGTAGTAAGAGTAGCACTACTTCAACATATTTTTACTCAAGTAAAAGTAAAAAGTAGCCATCCAAGAAATTAAAAAGTCTGCCCAACTACTGAGTAACTATAAAATAATTATTAATCATTTCATATTTAAAAATTACACAATCAGGTAGTCCAAAATATAAAGTTTACAGGAAATGTTGGTATTTTAAGGATATAATAATTATTAGAAGTAACAAAATTAGATAAAAGAAAATGTTACCAAATCAGTGTCTTTCAATTAAAAAATAATGAAACTTTAACAGAAGCTGCTCGAGTTTTTGGTTAAAACATGTTTGTTTTTCATTCAGAGGGGAAAAAGTCCGGAAATTTCATTCAAGTAAAAGTAGTGGTAGTTTATAATAAAATTACACAAGTAAAAATAAATCTTAAATTAAAGTTAACATTTCTTTCCTTTGTGGTGAAATCACTTTACTTTAGCACATTTAGCTCTCAGGATGTGCCTGAAAGCCAAACCAGGCACATCCTGTTCAAGGTAAGAGGGTGGGAATTTTTCCAGCTTCCTGGATAAGGAGCAGGCCAGCACACGTATTCACTTATTCACACCTGTAGTCAGAAAATACACCTGTGCAAAAGCAGGTTCTTATTTCAGAAAAATCCAATTCATTTTTTTTTTTTTTTCAAGACAACACAAGATAAGCGTGTTAAGTTTTGCAACATCAAAGCCGGGCTTCTTCTGGTTCCCTGACTTTGATCAATCGTTGCGCTCTGCACATCATTACAGATCAGGTTTAGACGTCAAGGAGCTTGGCGCCACAACAAAAGCGATTATCAGAAATGATTTTTCCGTTCAATCACGTAGATTTGCAAGGGAAAGCCGTTTCAGGTCTTCAGTCCCTGAAGTGAAATAATCTCTTTCTGTTCAGACATAACATGTTGTCATGTTTATGCAGTGTGAACTCCAGCTGCTTTTCAGAGGGCTTTTCAGTTCATCCCGACTAATGAGATGTTGATTACCTCGTCCAACATGCATCTTTCAACAAGCAGGGCCTTTACGTTCTCAGCAGAGTACTGTATTCCCTCAAACACCTTCAGCGCCCCTCGTTCAGCGAACATCTGTTTTCCCAAGTGATATTGTTACTGAGCCTCAGTGTTGGGTCACGGTCGGAGCACCACCTTTCCACCTTGTGGACGTCTTTTCTTGCATGCCTTAGTGCACTTAACAATGAATCCAGTAAATGCTGAAAGGTACGGCTGAGTGCAAGGTGACTTTATTACAAGTTGGGAACATTTTTCACAACTATTACTATTGGCAAAGCATTGCAATGAAATAAAAACACTGAAATGCGTTTGCTTTGCCTTTAAAGCCAATGTCCAAATAACTGAAAGCAAAGCTGCAGTATATCTTGTGAGTGCTTAAAATTGAGTATTTACGTACTCTGTTGGACGATATGTCACAATATAAGTGTTTTATATCCGTCTAATGATAAATATTGATTCGTTTTTTTGTTTTAAATATCTGAAAAGCTGCCAAACTACATAGTGTCGTGGCATTTACTGTTTCATTCAGCTTTCACTCACTTGTTGTTTGTTTCTAACAAGTTATGAGGCGGTGGTGAAACCTTAAACTGCTGCTGTGTCAGTTACTCAACAGGTTGTTGCTAGGTAACCATAGAGTGAGCAAGTTGCTAGGCAACCAGAGTGAGAGAGTGAGTGGATTCCACCAAACTTGTAAGAGTTTTAGTAGTTGCTTACAGTGAGGTTTTAGTGAAATTATTGAATATCAGATATCATTTATTGATATCGATCAAAAGTCTATCACCATATATACAGTTATTGATTTTACTCGGTTGAAGATTTTCTCACTGTCTGACAGTAAAATCAATTTAAACCTTTACTATTTTAGGTTGTTTCTTTGTGTGTAAATGCCAACATGGTGTCTGGAGAATTTAGTTTTTTTTTTTTTTTTACTTCCTTCAGTGAATGTGGAGCCAGGCTGCTGGCCGCCATCAGAGCAGCTTTGGTGAAAGGACGCAGTACTGGGGATCCAGTTTACGCTGCTGCAGAAGAAACTACAAAAGAGCTAAAAGAGAGGATTGTCCAGCTTCACCAGACCCAGAAACAAGCTGCTAATGTGGATGGGACGGGTATAAGTCCTGCTAGGGTAATCGTCATCCTCATCTCTAAAGGCTCTACGCTATTAGATTTCACTGTAAAGTTCTGATTGCAGCCGTTTCCGTTCTCAGCCAAAAGCTTACGCTGTCAACCACGCCACTGCATACGGAGGGCGAGAAACGGTAAAGGTGCTAACAGCGCTGCTTGACGAAGAAGCCGTGGCTCCGCCGTGTGGTAACAAGGCAGACCTGCTGTCTGAAGACCAGCCGGTCCTCAGCGGAGCCGAGGGAACCTGTGTCCTCACGCTGTTCAGGTTGGTCACAAGCTCAAAAAGCAGAGTCTGAGTTCAGCTAGCACAAACTGGGCACTGGGTTTTTTTAAGAGCTTAAAGGGAAGTTTTTATGTAATCTTCCGAAGAAGTTGTTTAAAGATGAGCTGCAACACTTCCTGGAACAGGTTAGGTTAGGTCTATGGGTGATACAAAGCATGTTCATTTGTTTTTTGCATAAAATATTTCTTACATAATGAGATTTAAGTCTGCTCTGCTCTGCAGATTTTGAGCTCCTCTCAGAAAGAGCTGTTTTACGGCCTCTTGCCACTTTAAACCTAAATAAGCTGCTGTTGGCAACTTAACATTTACACTCGCATGTGAAAATGGCTGCAGACAGATAACCAAATATCTTTGAAAAGCAAAAGTGGAGCCTCCTCCACAACCAACAAGAATGCCGGAAGTGGTTTCTGAATAGTAAATCAACAATAAAACGCGTATCTTTTCCAGCAGCCATTATACCAGCTGGCAAAATATGCTGGAGCTCTGCTTGGGTTGCTAGGTGATGGTCTGAGGTTGCTAGGTAACAGTGCCTGCTGATTTGGGACATTCTGGAGGTTTTATGAGAGAGCTCATTTTCCAGACAACAAAATACATTAATTATTGCCAAAAAAAAACAGCTAGGTTGTTTTGTTTTCTTTTTTTTTAACTGCTTAGCCTATTTATAGAAGAAGTAGAGACCCAAATGGAAGTACAAAAAAAACATCCAAAATGTAAATTTTGCAGAAAGAAACAGACTAAAACCTGATGCTTTATAAGAATTTAGATCATTTAGAAATGTTCTCAAAATATCACAAAAAAAAGGATTCATTCTGCAACCCTCTTGTCTAACGGAACAAAATATTCAGGTTAGATTCACCTGACTGATTCCAGTTTCCACCAGGGTTGGTTTTGGAATCCCTCAGGGTTCTGTGGTTGGACCCGTCCTTTTTGTTTCATGTATGGTTCCCCTGAAATAAGAGAGAATTGGATGAATGTTTTGTATGCTGACTGCACTAAAACCTGATTAATTCAATCAGTTAAATGGCTGAAATAATTTAAAGACATGCAGCTTTCTTCTTTTAAAGCTCCTGCTTTTCAAGCTGCTGTCAGTCATTTCTTCTGAATGGTATACATTTAGCTGTCAGTAATGTAAAGAATCACAATTTTTCTAAAAAGAACATGTCATTCTATAAGTATTTGTAGTTATAGAAGGACAAAAATAGAAATATCTTCCAGATTTTTTCAATGACTAACTCTTAAATCCAAAACATAACATCTTTTTTTTCAAATATAGTTTATTAAAAATAAAAAAGGAAGATACACAAATACTTCCCTTGAAAACCAAACCTTTAATCGTTAATATTAGCAGCACACTGTGGACCTATTCTACGTTTTTCTTTGTTATTATTATATGAATTTATGCTGTTAAATTGGTTATTATTAAACCTGAACTGATACTTTCAGACTCAAGTCTGATGTGTCCCAATAAACTTGTTTTCCTTTGGAGTCCATATTGGAAAAAGGATTGAAATCTAAAGTTTGTGCTTGTCACACTGACTTTGAATTAAATTATGCTGTTTTTACACTCTGTGAGAACGGGAAAAGCCCTGCAGCAGCGATCCGACCAACATGGGACTCATGGCAACTCTCGATAAAACCACACGGGGGAAAATCCTCCCACATCACACTGGAACAATTTATCGGATCAAACATCTGAAAGAAAAATACAGCAAAATAGCAGCCTGAGGGTGTGTTTGCAGTCTGTTGTCTGATGGTTGCGAAGATCTTTGACGGGACAACAGATTAAAGAAAAAAAAAATACAAATACAAAAAGCATGTTGAAGCTTTTGGCTTTCTTAATTTATACAACTTCACTTCTTGCTTTCAGATCCCCTGAAGTGTCCATTGGATGTTCTCCAGAACCCCTGAGGAACAGAGTCCAGAGCCGACTAAACCTGCTCAAGCCCAAGGTAACAGCAGCCCCCAGAATCCAAACCATCAGTTACTTCAAATTGAATCAGATGTGCAAACACTGAAAATAATGTCTTTACATCCTGTAATCTCTCCCTGGTACTGTATTATTTATTTGCTTAGCTGAAGCTCACAACTGACTTCCACAGTTAACGTTTTCACAGCTGTGTTTTAGCTCCTAATGCTGGTTCAAGTGTGCAGTTTCAGTCCAGGGCAATAAAATGAATTATTTGTGGGGGGCTCATAACCATCGCCTCATGATAGGTTATTCCTTTGCCTATTTGCTTGCAATGCACAATACTGTATATTTAATATCAATATTTCACTATTTCCTGACCCGGTTTCTTGGTTTCAGACACTTTCTGCATCAACCTTTAATTCCGAGTGTTCAGACTTGATGTTTTGCTCCGTCTTAATAACCTTTTACCCAGATGTTCGACGTGAGGCACAAGCCTCACCTTATCATGGTGATGCTCTGCAGAAACGCTTATTATTCAAAGCCATGACTGGGGAGCAGAAGCAGACACGGAGGTAAACCGAAACCGGTCTGGTTGACGGAGGCAAATAACCGCGAGGCGGTAATTCTAGGTTCAGCTGAAGAAATGTTCCACTCCCCATGCATCTTTGTCACAGAGAGTTTAGCAGGGATCCCCGCTGATTTTTCACACATAAAACTGTGTTCTACGCACGTGGAAGAACATTTGCAAGGTATGAAGGGGTATAAACGTTATGTCTGCTGTAGTTCTTACAAAGCGTAAGTGCAAAACAACTCCACAGAGCGTTCTCTGACAGAGAGGCAGGCCCACAGCATCACAGATCCTTTACTAATTTTAAATAAAGAGTAGCTACTAGCAACTTGTGTCTGTCAGAGCGGCGAGGTTGTGATGTAATGTGCTTCACCGACACAGACGTCTTCCATAATTTCATTACCGTAATTTTCAGCCGTTGTTTACGTCCTGATTACTGTGTCTGGCTTTTTCTGGTGGAGATGTCTCACTAATCATCATCTACGTTTTTACATTAACCATAGAATTAACCAAATAGAAATAACGAAAATAAATTTGCTGAAGAAAAACGTGCCAATTTCGACAAAATTCATGTTTTTTGCGCTAGGATGAGATCATGATGAGCAATGGAAACACTTTTTACGCATCACATCAGTCACATGATCGACAACCGGATGTTTACTACTGCTGGAAACGATGAAGAAGACGACAGGAAATGGAAGGAGGATGAGGGTTTACTTTTGTTTTTTGGGGGGTTTTTTGGACAATGTGCATCTGTCTCCACCAGAGTTCTCACAGCATCGGACATTTCATGAAATGTTGTCATTTGAATCCATAACTCTTCTGTAAAATCACCCAAACGTGGCATACATGGTCACTCCCATGTATGGCCGCTAGGCCTGTCACAATAACAAATTTTGCTAGACAATAAATTGTTCCAGAACTTATTGCGATAAACGGTAATATTTGCATTATTCTATTTCAAGCAATAAAGTAATGCAAGAACGCGTTCTCAAGGATCAATAAACTTTAATTTCTAATGAACATTTTTAACATTGGAACTGGAAGACATTTTAAATATCCAAATAAAATACAGAAAATAACCAATAAAATGAATTATGAATTCTCTGTGGACAAAAATTTCTTTTTTTATAAAAAGGGCTAGTTGAGACCAAAGCACCAGACTGAAGACTAGTTTTGGTAGAAAGAGAGAAAAGAGAAAAACGTTAAATCAATCAAATGAAAATGTTTCTTTTAATTTATCATGTGATTAATTGATTTGTTGTGACAGGTCAATTTGTCACTCCAGAGGCTGAATCAGACGCCAACGGCTCCTCTGATGGCTGAATTATGAATATCTCATGTAAATGTTTACATCTGTCGTTGCCATGATTTTTAATGACTTATCGCGTGATCAAGCTTTTTCATATACGATATTAATTTAATTTGCAATTGTGAAACTGCGCTTTTTTTTTTTTTTTTTACATTAGCGGAATAGTGACAAAGACGTGTCACTATTTGTAATAGAAACACAGCGAGTGACTTGAAAGCCGGATAAAATGCGACACGACCATTTAAGACAGCAAACAACAGATTGGATTTTTTTTTTTTTTTTGGGTGGTTATATGTCGCTCATTTTTGCAAGAAAATCAAATTTGGGTTGCATTTTCCTGTTGTGTGAACCGTAGCCCATGTCTGTCTAACCTCACACATTTTGACTTGGAAATGTTTAAAGCTAATCACCTGCGTGAACCGTTGTTGTTTTCCAACATCATATGCTGAACACATTTAGCGAAGCAGCTCCTTCATTTGATAGAGCTACCAGATGTCATCCTAGCTCCCCACAACCTGGCTGGCTTCCTGTTTGAATACGGCGTAATGGTCCCCGGGCCGCTCACCGCTTCCTGAACTCCGCCAGCGGAAGCTCTCCGCTTCCATTTCGCTTTGAAGATGCCGTATCAGTCGCACAGCTCGTCTAGCCGGAGAAACATGAAAGGTTATTTGTTGTCTGCTGAACGACTTTATCCCCCTGAGTTCTCTGGTGATTTCACCGAACGCTGACGTCAGCTGGCACACATGGAGATGGACTGATTTTGTTTTTGAGACGTTTTTAAATGCATTTCCCAGCGCTACCAACCCAGCCTGCAATGACACTCAACATTGTTTTGCAACAGACTCTGATCTCAGAAAAGTGGAATTTACTACAATATAAAAAGTAGATTAGAGGCATTTTATTCCAATGAGGTTAAATCCTTTACAGATAGGCTTGTCACGATAACAAACTATGCTGGATGATAAATTGTTCCAGAAGTTATTGCGATAAATGATAATATTGTTGTTTTGAGACCATTTTGCAAATGGTCTCAAATTTTGATAATGACAAAATAATAATACAAGAACACACCCTAAAAGATCAGTAAACTTTAACAACATTTATCACTGGAACTGGAAGACATTTTAAATATCCAAAATAAATAAACAAAACAACAAATAACATTAATTTTGAAGTCTTTGTAGACATTGTTCTTCAAAAAGGGGCTAGTTGACACCAAAGCACCAGACTGAAGACTTTTATCATCCAGTTTTTGGTAGGAAGAGAGAAAAAAAAAGAAACGATAAATTGTGAAAATGGAAATAATTGAGTTTGTTTTAATTTATCATGCGATTAATTGATTTATTGATTATCGTGAAAGGCCTACTTACAGGTGATACTTGTTCCCAGACCCAGATTTTGGAAATGTTTTCCAGATTTTGGAAATGTTTTGGACAGATCATACATTCAATTTTGGAAGTGAATCTTTAGGTCATTTTTGTCCTGAAAAACAGAACCAACACTTTATGGACTCAGCCAGTTTAATTTGCTGTATTTTTTTGCCCCTCTCTCCCCTGTTCTGATTTCTTCTCACCACTGTGACCCATTGGCTTGAAGGGTAAAATCCCCGGATTGTGATAATCCTAAAAAGCCGTTGATCAAGCGGTGGATCTGAGTGTTATAGGGCACGGATTCAAGTCTTCAGCATCGTTCAGTTTTGTCAGAACCTTTGTCTCTCACCATTCTACTTTTGAATAAGCTGCTTTGCTTCCTTCTATAAGTGTTGATATCCAACTAAAAGACGTAGCTCTACCAATACATATGACTTTTTAAAAGCTAACAAAAAATCTAAACGGCCTCCTAACACAATTACATTGCAAAACTTCAAAATGTGTTTTCTCTTGCTAAAAGTTGACCAGTAGTGCTTTTTTGAACAGGTTAGGATAAGTGTTTTGGCTATACAAAACATGTTCGTAACATTTTTTTTGTACAAAATCATTCCTGCATAATGAAATGCCTATTTTGCACTGGTTTCCAAATGAGCTATTTCAGGGCGTCTTGTCACTTTAAATCCAAATAAGCTGCTGCCGACCACGCCCCCCAACTCGATGACAATAGCTGCAAACAGATGCGCTTATTATACAAGCGTACATTTTTGAAAAGTAGACAAGAGTGCAGCAAGTGGTTTCAGAAGAGTAAGTAAACAACAAAACACTTGCCCGCTAATGCACTGGAGTCCTGCTGAGGTTGCTAGGTAACGGGCTGGGCTTTGCTGAGGTTGCTAGGTAACGGGCTGGGCCTTGCTGACGTTGCTAGGTAACGGGCCTGCAGATTTGTAATGTTACATTCCAAAGGTTTTTTTTTTAATGGGTCATTTTCTGAACACCAAAAAACATTAACTTATTGCCAAAAGATTCTAGGTGTTTTCTTTTTTTAAGTGGGATGTCTTTCAGAAGCAGTAGAAACCTCAATATTAAGTGCAAAAATGTGTAAAATGTTAATTTTACATAATAGGTTCCACTTAAAGCAACACCACTCCCATCTGAGGACATTAATTTCCTTACACTGAGCCTAAATATTGATTAGATATTATGTTTATTGCTGCAAACATTCAGTTATCGCTTTTCTGAAGGATTTTGTCAACAAAACTACTATAAAAAAAAAAAGAAGTTTGTGACGGAGTCTAGGCTTATTGCAATAAAACTAAAACTATGTACAAGTTTTGGATTTGAATCAAATTAGAGGGCGAGGTGAGTCCATGTGAAGACCCCACAGCAGTATGTTTTAGTTAGTTTGGAACATTTTAATTACGTTTTGCTGTTTTTGTCATAGTTCTAAAGAACCATCTGGTTTTGTTGTTATGTTGAAAACACAAGTAGAAAGAAATCCCTCAGCGCATCTTGAAAGGCAGGAATCCTGGGCATCAACTTGGATTTAGTGATACCGATCAGCGTCGTCATATTGTTTGATGTTTTTATTACAAATATTGACATATAAGACTGATTTCACCGAGCCACCCACAATAAAAGACATTAATTACTTTGGAGAGTCCCGATCCCCTTCCATGTAATGCCAACATGGCTGCTGCCAAACTCCAAACAAAGGATGCCTAGATATTTGCAGTCCAAATGACAGACATTTATGTTCCCTTGAGGATAAACTCAACTTGTCATGTCATAGTGGTTTTCCAGTGCACACACTTCTCATTTCTTGGAAAAAGTAGTTTAAGGAGCTGCAGTTTTACAAATTGCTATGCTAATTTGGCAGAAAGTCCTACAAAAGTTGTACGGCAAAGTCAAAATAAGGAAATAAAGTTGTAATAATGTGAGAATTTTACATGAATACAAGAATAAAGTCATAATAAAACGAGAATAAGCTTGTAATAATGTGAGAAAGAAGTTAATATTAACAGAATAAGATCATATCAGGAGAACTAAAGTAATTTTATGAGAATACCACTATGTAAAACAAATTAAAAAGAAAATGAGGAATCTTGAGCATTTTATGAAGTTATAATTTAATATTGGTTCTACAAACGGACTTTGAAACGATTGTGCAAACTTTATTTTGACAAAAGAATCACACGGATTTGACGAGCTGGTCACGTCAGATCTTGATATCCATCAAAGCTTTGCTCACATTAAAATGGTCTCGAAATTGTTCAACTTTTTTCAGGTAACATTGTGTAGTTATTCCGCCGATATGACGACTTTGTTGTCAGACTTCAGTTTCGTCACTAAAAAAAAAAAATAATCTTTGTCTGTTGTGGCTTAACACCAATAGTTGATCCAGGAAGTTTGACAACAAAAAAATACCAAACGTGCATTCACGTTAATTTTGTTGGTTTATTTCAGGTTACACAAAGGGTGATCCGATCCCAGTTTGCCTGCACATACAATGATGAACCGCCGCTCAACCGGGTGCTGGACTTCCCAAGCACCAGCCAGATGCCGAGCTGTGTTCACCCAGCGCCAAAACCAACAACCGGCCTAACTGTGGAAGATGGGTTCAACCCAGAGGCAGAAGATACAGCAGGTTGGTACACATTTCAACCTGTTGAATAGAAAAAGGCACTTTGTGTACATTTATATATACAAAAACCCAAAATGTTAGCATGACCTGTGAGTTGAGTTACTACACAACTGGTCGGGAAACTTTACACCTTGATTTTCTTCAATGGAGCAAACCTTAAACCATTAATTTAATATCTTACTGTAAAATACTTTAACCTGCAATGGCACATTTGGGCCAATGTAGATAAGAGGGTAAAAAAGTAAAATTCTGCCCAAACAAATCCCCGAAATTTCCTAGAAGAAAAAAGTTTGAAAAGTTAAAAATTTGCTAGAACACTTAGAAATGTTTGAGTTTCAAAAGTTGAAAATATTTGATTTTTGAAACTCAGAGAATTCAGGGGGGTTTTTCCTTAAAAATTTCTGGGATTAACTTAGAAATTTCAGAGTTTCTGCTAACAAATTTTTGACTTGAGACTCAGAAGTTTATACTTTTGTTTTCTTAAAAATGTCTGAAATCAACGTCAAAATTTCCGTTTTTTCTAGCAAATTTTCAACTTTAGATTTAAAAAAAAAATTTTCTGGAACATTTCCAAGATTAATCTAAAATTTCAGAAAAAAATTTATTTTGGTAAATAATTATTGTATATGTTGTCGTACAAACCACCATATCTACAGCAAGAAACAAAATGACTCCGCAGACTTTTTTCCAATGTTGATCTGTGAATATTCAGACTCGGCTCCTGCTTCATGGCATATATATATATATATATATATATATATATATATATATATATACACACACACAATGCTTGGACTTCCAGTACACTTTGTGAGTTTACCTTTAGTTGCTTCCAACATTAAAACGTGTTTTTGGGTTGTTTTAGTTTTTGTAGCCAAGCCTTCCAGTGAATCCCGAAGAAAAGATCGCTTTGAGGTACAGCGGGGGGTTGCTCCCGAGCAGAGGAGTGGAAATGCTCAAAACGGAGGTGGATGTCCAAGTAATAAAAGGAAAACTGGCATTCAGATGCAGAGCAAGGGTAATAAGAGGAAGCAGCTGGATTCTGAGCAGCACACCGAATCAGAGAATGAACCTCCGGAGAAGAAACAGCACACCCGTGTGTCAGTCAAAGTGCCCGGCAAAAAC
The DNA here is from genome assembly GCF_904066995.2 of Poecilia reticulata. Taxonomy (NCBI): domain Eukaryota; kingdom Metazoa; phylum Chordata; class Actinopteri; order Cyprinodontiformes; family Poeciliidae; genus Poecilia; species Poecilia reticulata. Next base: position 5,378,212 of record NC_088852.1, on the reverse strand, counting down.
GTCTGCAAGGCTTCAAATAAAAAGAAACTCATAGCTGGACAGGGAAAGCTTACCAGTTTCTTTAGAGTTTAGGCTTCTTTCACTGATTTTATGACAAAATATGATTGTAAATTTGCTTAATTTGAGTCAGCTAAATGGTTAATTTCACCTGAACACAAATTATGAAACAGTTGTCCCTACACAGGTTCCCTGACTTATATTCTGGCTACTTTTTCGTTAAATTTTGTCCCTGTAAAAAAAATTTTGTGAACAGGATCTTTGTTTTTTTGTGATTCTTGGACATTGATATGTATCATAGCTTAGCCGCTAATTAGCTTGCCTACATTAAACAAAGGGAAAACAATAACTAGAACTGGCTAATGAGTTTTTCCTCAAGTATGCATTTCTACAAATTGAGTGGTAAACAGGTTGAGTAGGAAACAGTAAAATGATGAGTCTGTCCGACTATAATCTGAGCAAACCGAGAGAAACGGCTAACTACAAATAGAAACTGGCCACTAGCAAAAATTTTATGTGCAACAAATTTTTGACAAATGTCTTAATGTCTGGATAAATCAAAGATGGGCCAAGCAATAAAGTACCTAAAATAGCTGTAACTAGCAATAAATTGCAAAAGTTCTTGCTACCAATTAAATTTTATACATGCCAGATGTTTTGTATTTTTTTCCTTTTGGATCATAACTTGAAATGTCTGACTGTAGTTTATTGATGAGGTAGGATTAGCATTAACCCATTTTGCTAAAGACGCTAAAAAAAAACAAAAAAACAACTGATTTCTAGCCTCTGGCTACAGATTTGGATGTTTTCCCAGTATCAAAGGTGCCAAATGTTAGCCATGTATGCCTTTCAATTAAGTTGTCAAGACGCAAAAACTGATAACACTTTTTAGCTAGCAGTTTTAGCTCAACAACCTTAACACTTTGTTTTATTTCAAGTTCTTGGTCAACTTTTTGTACTTTGACATATTTCCAGATCCAAAAGCATAAAAAGGTTTTAGTTTTTGGATCTGAAAATAGTTCCTGATCCAATTAACAAATAGGTGCATTTTTTAATGCAATTACCTTTAAGGCCAATATTGTTCCCCCCCCCCCAAGTCATTTTAAAACTTGAACAATGTGAGGAGGGAAAATCAAACTTAGAGTCCATATTTGATCATTGCACTTTATTTCTAACTTATCTGCATACATGTAAACAGAAATGCATTTAATTGCTACATATGAAGTTTGAACTTTTACTATGTACAATTCCAATACAAGCTTCCATTTAATAAACTGTTCTGTTGATGTTTGTCACTTTTTTTTAAGAATGAGGACATGTTTATGGTGTAATTTTTGTAGTATATTTGAGAAACACTCAAGCTTCCCAACAGGGCCGGTAAACTCTCCCAATCATACATCGCAGCACTGTAAGAATGAAAAAATAGAAATTGGTCAAAAGAAAGATTTGATCATCGTGAAAAAATGAAGGAGGAGACATTCCCAGATACTTACTGTCAAGGTCTTTTTCTCGTTTATTTATTTTCAAAGTGAACTCATCAGGTGTGCGGTCCAAACTTCGTTCTGCAACCAGAGGATGGCGCCGCTTCAGCCCACGAATACGCTGCCCCTCCAGGTTCATGTCCTAAAATATATTAATCACCACATGTATAATCTGAATAATCAAGAAGCAACAACAGCTTCAAAAGATTATTTTTCCACTCAGCAGATGTTGGATTTCCCTTTATCAGCTGATCCAACTCTCAGAAAATGGAACAAATGTGTCCTCATGGTTTTTCACGATATCACAGTAGCCTGTTTTTTCCAAAGTTCTGGCTCACTCAGATGTAGATGTCTTTGTTGTTTCAATTATGGCTCTCTGTTCCCCATTACCACAGAGATAACCACTGTGTTCATGACACACTAGAGACAATCGGCAGAAAAACATATTGCAGCCAAAGGGTTTCATGAAACACCAATATATCATCATTCTTCCTGGTGTGATTTCAGTAAATCTTTATGGGCTTGGGATCATCTGACCTTTTTGGGTAATGGCATTTCCCGGTTTTCCAGCACTGCTGTAAAATTATTTTATAGGCGTGTGGGTAAAATATTGACTTAACAGTAGATGACTGGATGGTGGCCAGCTGAGAAGGGTCAAGCGGAGATAATGTGCACTGTGAAGAAGTCTCACAATGGATGTTTATGGCTGTTTGGAAAATATTACTTTTGCCAGTTTGTAGATTAATTCAGATTAATGGTGTTAGCTTATAGACACAAAAAACGGCTTGCCGATGACGACTACCATTGGTTTTAGCTGTCAAGTTGTCAACATAATGTGCCAAATCTTAAATGTATATATAAAAGAAAAAGGGATACAGTGCTTTGCTACTCATTGTCAATACTATGACAACTAGATAAGGTCCAATGGAATCACAATTCGTAGCTTAGTAGGTTTTAATAAAATAAAAGCTAGTTATGTTAGCTTGACTTTGAAAATATTAATATATACTTGTGCTGTGGAATTTAGTGTTTTGGTTCCGTAAAAAAAAAAAAAAAAAAGTAAATAAAAGAAGTACTCTGCAAGATCAACAGTACCGCAGGTGTTTAAATGAGCTAATCAACCACCGCTGTGTCCAGAAAATTACTTACCAATAATAGCAATAAATAGACTGAATGTTTTGTTGTTTGTGTGAGAAATGTTTCCATGTTTTTTTTTGGCGTTTTTAGTCCTGATACATAAGTGGAGCTGTTGTCAGTCAGTTGCTATGGCAACGGGCTTGTGTGTAGCATAGCCGATTCAGAGAGCCTGAAATAAGAAGAATGATTTTTAAATATCCATTGACAGTTTTTCTGTTATTTTCTCTTTCCACTGCACTAAATTAATAATACCTACATCTCCAGGTTTCATTTTGTTGACCAAATTGCTCCACCGCAGCAGCACGAGTGACATTTCCGGATGTAAACAATAATGTGCAATGTGTAAATAATATTTGGTTTGATTAATTTCAGGGTTTCCCTCAGTGTATTATAAGCCTGGCGGGCCACCAGGCTTTACTTGTGCCCCACAAGTAAAGGTTTATCATTGTTAATTTATCTTAGGTTTTTTTTTTTATTCTTGCCTTTTTTTTTAAGACTTTATTGTTGGTGTTTAGGTATTAATCTTTCAGTCTTCCAAAAATGCATAACTATCAAGTAATATTTTCAAATTTCCTGTCAACTTTAAACACTTTTTTTTAACTCAAAAACATGGTGGCCGGCTGGATGACTGCCCTAGTGCTCCAAGCAATGGGTTTAGCCAGTTTTCAGGGGAAAAACCTGAATTTTAATAATAATCAGCTATAGTAAAATGGTAAAAATTACTAAATCATTACATTTCTAATCATTGTATTTCAAATTAAGCTTTTGTAACATTAATATTAACTTGTACTGTCTGGAAAAAAAATTGCTTAAAACAGAATCCGCACACAGCTAAAAAATTTTTATCCTTTGGAAAACTTACCGATATGACGATGATTTTCGATGTCGCATCATTTGTGAGGCTCCGTCTGTACATCAGAGGAACCGCAGCGTGTTCAGTCACGTCGTCATCAGCCAGAAATGTGTCCAAACCTTCTTGTTCTGCAGCGCCATCTTCTACTGTAGTTGAAGGAATGGCCACTGTGACCAAGTGACTGTTCATCTCAGAGAACAGCATTAAAGAGAACAGGAGGGAGTAGAAGGACATCGTCGAAATCAGCTTTCACACTCAGAACTTGTCTGATATTCCCTCATCAAACAGCTGATGTGACCGGGCATTAAGCTGCTTTATATAGTGAAGGATAGTGGAAAATCTCACCAAAATGGAGTCACTCATCTGTCTATGAAGGCTGAAGGTGACAGGAAAGTTTAAAAGGTGACTCAAAATAATCTACAATCTAATTAAAGAGAAAAAAGGGGAGATTAGAGATGGGATGAGAAACATGCTGGTTGTAATTCTTCATCCTTATCAAACTGGGGTTGAGTGGTCACATAAAAGGTCAGAGGGCAGAAAATAAGCAGGCGTATTAAGTTTACTGAAATAAACTCAACAGGCGGTAGGACAGAAGCAGGATGGTTAAAGATGCCTGTTGAGCGGTCATAGGGGTCATGCTTTGTGGCTTTTCAGAACCGACTGAAAAGCCATCAACGGATGTCTTAAACATACTAACCCTCTCAACTCTACTTTATAGTACTAATCCTTACACAATGCTGCATGAGAATGACGTGTTCTTAGTTTATTCAAGGTATTTTACGAATTAAATTTTATTGCACTGCAAAAACACTTGATCTTAAGTATTTTGATCTAGTTTATTATCTTTATATCTTTTCAGCAAGATATATGAGCTACTTAAGTCAATAGTTCCTTGATATAGATTTTTTTAAAGTCCCATGTTCACTGGCAGATTTTTTTCACATAAAACATGGGAAAATGTCTTATAAATTAAATAATTTGCGAGTGGAATTGGTACTTTTTCATCAATAATAAGGAATTATTGACAAAACAAGCTCCTATATCTTGCTGAAAGATTGCGTCTAATTTTATGTGAACCAACATATTTGCACAAAAAACAACACCAAACCGTTTGTGTTTTTACGGTCTATATACCGATATTAATCACTGGGAATTGTTTTTTATTTTCTTATGAACACAACTACTAAGTGAGTAAACCACATTACAAAGACCTGGTGCATTTAGGTGTCTGGACATGGTGAAGACGACTTGAGGAAAAAATTGGCGTTTCAGTGACTGTATATCTAATGGGATTTTGATACATAACCAGACAATGAAAAAAGAAAAAATATCCAATAAGCAGCCATTGTGTGGATGAAAATATGTTGTTGGTGTCAGAGGAGAAAGGTAGAGCATCTCTGAACAAACTACATTTCAATCAGTGAACCAAACAGGCTAGGGTTGCTTGACAAAATACAGTCAGCTAAGAAAGGAAAACTAAGGCCTACAGTTCAAATGGGTTCACCAAAAACTGAACAGAAGGAGAAAGAAAAACATGTTGCCTGGATGAGTTTCAGTTGCAACATTCAGATTATAGGGTCTGAATTTTGCACAAACAGCATCTAGGCAAGAAACAATCCAGCTTTGGAGCAAAGGTTCAGCCTTGTGGTGGTGTAATGGTGTGAGGAAAACGATATTTTCTTGTTCTCTTACTAACCGAGCATTGTTCAAGCCTCACAGCAAACCATCATATTGATGATCATGTCAAAAGCGCGTCTATCTTCCATGTCACAAACCTCAATTTATTTCAAAATCTCCTATTAAATATGAAGATGAGTTCATTGTTCTACAATGGCCTCATCATTCACCAGATCATGTTAAATTAATTTTATGCAATCATTATCAAGAAATTACTCTACGTATAGACGCCATGAAGGAGAGCCAAGAAATTCAAGAACAAATGAGATAAAGTTATTGACATCTATCAGGTTTGTTTTTCTAAGGTCACCAGACTTTTTTTAAAAAACAGTATTTTCAAGTAGCAGCAAAAGCACAAAAGAACATAAAAGTGTTGCGCATATAAATAGTCTACAACACAATATATACCTTTTTCTATACACTCCAAACAACTAAAAAAAGCAACATATCGTACTACACAAGCCACAGCTGTTATCACATACAGCCCATTTCTACATTTACTGATGCCACAAAACACATAAGCCACGCCCCAAACGAAAATACGAAAACACTCAAAGCGTCAGATATAAAAGCTAAAAATAACAACAGAGATTGTTATTCTGTATAAATTGTCTTACCTCTGGCGTTTTGCCACGAAAAAGTTATTTTCACCAATAAATCCACACTATCTTCTTACTCTCAAATCATTCCTCTCAGAGAACCGTTTAATTTCCTAATTCCGATTCTGATTGGCTAACGGTGCTGTCAATCATTTTGGGCAGATATAGTGCCGTTCTATTGGTTCTAAACAATTCAAAGACGGGGCTTGCTGAATTCGACCAATCCAATCGCGGCAAAAAGGTTAACTTATTAGAATAGGAGTAACTGTCAGTAGCTTTTAGCATCTAGCTAAATCACTCAAGCTAGGACTCTTTGACAGGAGTTTTTGGGTTACGAAAACTCCTAAATTACGATAAACCCGCAATTTAGCAAGATATGTAAATCAGAGCTGAACCACCAGACATATTTTGTCTTTACAGAATTACACTATTAAAAATATAAATAAGGGCACAATTCAACCTTTTAGTGGACTGTAATCTATGAAACAGAGCTGCCTGTTTGCTACAGTGGAGATGAAGACGGTCCATTCAGGAAAGCAGAGCTGCATCAAACTTTAATGTGGAACTGCAGAAAAAAGAAACAAAAAAAAAGCAAATATTTAATTGTTAATGCATGTCACCATGAGAAAAACCTACTGAGTTTTGCTTAAAAAACTTTTTTTTTTAAATTAAAATCCCACATTTTTTTTCTCATGAAGTGAAAAATTTATTTGCAAAACAAACTAATTTGTGCATGTCAGAAATCTTATCTTGCTATTCTGAATTTTTGTTTGTGACTCAAAGTTTTGTTTGCGATTCTCACATATCGTGCAAAAGAGTTCTGATGTGTGCAAATAAAAGTTTGGGAAATAACTTTATAAGTTCACGAGACAAACATTTATTTCATTTTTTAAAAAGTTAAAACTTTTAGTTTTTTTTTTTGTTTTTTAAGAAATCTTTACAATTCCAAAAGTTTTGATTACAATCTTATTTTACTTAAATGAGGTTAGGTTTCTTTTCATTGAATAATTGGGAAACAAATTTAACTTCATACTCTGCGAACCAGACCCTAAACTTAAAGTCTGGGTTGAGTTTTTGCCCCTTCATTAATGACACTTTTATTACATACATTATTTCTATCATGGTAAATCAGGGTGAGTTATTTTTAATTCTAAATGAATATCCTTGTTGGACTTTTATTTAAGCGTTATTCTCCTTCAAGATACATTTACCTAACGCCGGAATAAATGAAATGTACATTATGCAGCAAAGGAAATTAGAAGATCGGACATATATCCATTATGGAGATGATCGGATGATCGGGTTGTATAAGCAATACTAAAGAATGACTGATATCATCAACAATACAGGGAAGATGCTTTTCAGTTATCTAGCTTTGCTAGCAAAGTCGTTAGCTAGCAGCTAGCTAATAGCACAACAACAGCCTAATGTCTGTATGATAAAACACTGAATGATAGATAAGAACAGTTTCTCCTCACCTGGCTGTCTCCTCCCGCGCAGTAGTTCTTCAGAGACAGGCAGAGGCCTGTCAGTGTCTGTTGTATTTCATTACCTCTCTGCTTAAACCGCGACTCTGTGCTGAAGCAGAAACGATACAACGTTCAACGTTTTCTGTTATTGGACAAGTAGCAAGTCTACTCCACTTTATTCACCAAAAACGTTTTTTTTAATTCACCAAAAATTGTTCTGTAATCTGGAACGTTCGCTACTTTGAGCTCCAGTTAGCCACCTTATCTCACTGCTCGAGAGGCAACTGCGTCATGCGTCACGGGCAAAAGGTCAAAGGTAACAAGGTGACTGGCTTATTATGTTGTACAAAAATACCCCAACAAAAAAACAAATAATTTACACGTTCTGCACGTGCCTGGGAAGAATAAACTTTGGCCAAACAACAACAAAAAATCTAAAATTAGCTAGAAATAAAAATCTGAATTTGTGTTTTAGATTGATCTAAAAATTGATTGATTCTAAAAAAAATCTTTGAGTTTGACTTTTCAAACTTAGAAAATTTCCAAAAGTGCATATTGATGCATACTATTTGTGTACCAACTATAAAAATAACAATCAAATGTGATTTTCTTGCTTTCCATGTGTAATAAGTTTTAGTTTGTAATATTCAATGCTACATATTTATCATCATGCTAGTTTAGTGCTCTAGAGGGCCCCCTGGTGGTGTGGGGGTCCTTAGCACCCACTTAACTTGGGAAAGCTTTGCATTTCCACTTAGGGTCAGGTTGGTTTGCACTTTGCACAACTTGTTCTCATTTTTTTCTGAAAAAATAATTTACAACAGCTTCATAAAATGTATTTGATGAAGAGGAAAATAACTTTTCCAACCATGAAAGTCCTGATCTTTAAATTGGAATGGATGCTGCGATGTTCCCGTCTTTTGATTGTCAAGCAACAACATGAAAATGCAGACCGTCAGCCGGTGATAAAAAGGCGGAGGCAAGCATAAATGTTGACACAGCTCTTTGTGGGTTTCTTCGCAGCTCAAAGGGCTTACCTTATTAACATCAGAGGATCCCGTAGAGCAGGGGATGGAGAACCAGGGTATGAATAATAACTATGGATCTCAAGCTGAAGGGATTTTACTTGGAGCGGTCAGCCTTTATTTTCTAAGTATTATTGTTGGAGGGCTGGGAATTCTGCTGAAGAAGATGGCTGATCCAGCAGAAGCACAACTGAACATTTGAGCTCCACACATTGCTGTTTTAACCTTTTAGGGCTCTTACTTTCTGTTTAATAAAAACCGCCTTCTTTTCAAGCAGATCTATCCGTTTTATTAAACCTAAACGCGAAGCGGATGGACGGCACTTCACTCCTTCACCACCTGATTTAAAGCCTCGAAAAGGAAATTGAAGGAACTGTCACACTGTTTTCTCCAGTCTGGATTTCTAAGAAATCATTACCATAATTCTCCAACATAGAACATTAAAAGTAAATCCAAGAGGCGAATAATCTCACGGGAGCCAGATGTGATTTGAGGGATCCTTGCTGGATCTCTGGCTGATGTCTTTAAGGTGTTCTCAGCTCCTGATAAAGCTGTTGCTGACTTGCAGCTGGCCTGGATTTAATCTCCACCATATCTGCCTCATGCCTTATGTTTTGAGTTTTGAACTCGGAGAGGCTGCTGAGTGTTTTATTCATCAACTCTGTCGGATGCTTGCATCACCTGTCAGATGGCGGTGCTGTATTTCAATCACACCGCCTACGACTTGAAGTCTGGGCTCCATGACATCAGTAGCAGCATTGTTTTACGACCCTCTAGGGGGTGCAAGAAAGGTCATTTCCTCATCCTGTATTAACACACTGCCTTTCATCAAAGACACCCGTCTTCGGATGGGAAGCGAAAAACGGGAGAGAAGACAAACACGTTTTGCGGCGGACGGGGGTAAGAAGCTCCAGTTCCAGGGAAATTTGATGCTCCGTGCAGGATGCTTCACATGTGTGCTCTCGGAGCCAGGGGGGCTGGCGTTGATGTGGGTGCAAAGATGGAAAGGGAGTGAGGGGTGGTCGCATTTGGGGCAAGATTTTTTTCGTTTTGCCAAGAGAGCCGACCATGGTTTCCTGGAACAATGCAGCTGATGAGAGTCTCTCCAAGGAAAATAAGGCTCTGACATCATGGGTTCTTAAAGCACACAGCTGAGCCAACACTCTCCTACTATAATCAAGTCTCAGTGAATTTCCACTGTCGACTGAAACCGAGAAACAGGGAGAATCTCCAAATCCCAAAGCTTAGTTGCTTTTTTTTTTTTTTTTAAAGACACTTTAATCTAGCTACTAATGTTCTGGTAGCACTTGCTGTCTGCTTCACATCTGGATGATAAAATGCAACGCAGTGCTGCGTTAAAAGTTGGTCACAATCAATGCATTACTTTCATGGCATCCGGGCACGAGAATCTACTGGGATTCTTGGGGATTAGAGTAATAAAATGCTGATCTGACAAAAGCAAAAGCAAAAACTCAGCAGAGTTCGACTACTGCCTGCGCTACTGGGGGAAGGAATGAATGGCTTAAGACAGATGAGGCCTTACGTGGTGCTTTCTTTTTTTTTTCCTCCCTGTTAAACAACCACCAGAATAAGTAGTAAAATTGGTGAGTGTAGTAAAACAGACCACAAGGTCATTCAAAAGACAATTGTGTGCTTAAGATGAGGAGTTGAAGAGTGTGGGGAGATTGTGTTTCAGAGTTCAGTCCAAAGTACGTGTCCTTAGATGCACTGGATCTCACAGTGTGCAGATCAATGGGAGCGGAGTCTGGTTTTTCCAGTCCCGGCTTCTGAGGTTACTCACATATTCTCGTTTCACGACGCAACACTACATGAGAGCGCACAAAGGAGAAAGCTAACCTTTAATTATTAGCTTGCTGCAAATGTTCTGCACGCAATCTGTCAGGTTTATTTGGAGGTTAGCTAAAACTAACGAAATGAAACCGAAATTGAGAAAAGGTTTTCGTCAAATGAACCAAATAAAAATGGTAATGAGGGGGGGCGGTGGGGGGGACTGTAACTAAAACACACTGAAATTATAGACATAATGTTCTTTTGTTTTTGTGTTTTTAAATCTGTTTAATCTTTTCGAACAAACAAACATTTGCCAAATTATGATACAATTAAAATGACTACTATAACTAATAATATTTAACTAATAATAATTATAAAACTATCATACATTCTAAAAACTATCATAAGACATAAACTGTAATGAAAAGCCCAAAGTTAGTTATTATTAGTTAAATATTGTTTACTTTTAGTTTAGTTTTTACTGTTTATAGTAGTAATTTCAGTTTTGTCCCACTTTTGTCAACTTTCAGGTGCAGAATTCAACAAAAAATGGATTCAATTATTGTTGAACAACCAACTGACTTTTACAGTCGCCAGTGAAATCACTGACATCAGTTTGAAAAGGCTCATAAGTAGATTAATTAACATGAATTTCAGTGTGTTTTAGTGTTTTATAAACATACAACATAGTGCTAAATAGTTTTTTCCCCCCCATTCGTTACCGTTTTTATTTATTTCAGTTAGCGAAGATGTTTTCTCACTTTCAGTTTTATTGTTTTGTTAGTTTTAGTTTATATATTTTTTATATATTTGTTAAAATTGTCTCCATGTTGTGACAGTTTATGACAACCTGTGAAAAAATCGATCTCCTCCACCTGCTTTCTGAGGTACTGTGAAAAAATGCATCGCTCTCGACTAAAGACAACCAATCAGAACCAGGAGGCGGGTCTTAGTGCTGTCAATTAATTCATGTACGCGCTTAAATGTTCCCATGGCGAAGAAAAAACTTACAGTTACAGAAAACGGTGGCTATGCTAACTAGCTTTAGGATTCACAACACAGGTTATGATTGACAGCGCTAAGACCCGCCTCCTGGCTCTGATTGGTTGTTTCTAGAAAGCAGAGGAGCTTAATTTTCTCACAGATAATCTGTCTCATACCAGTTTTTTTTTTTTTATAAAAGTTACGTCCTGCAGCTCGATAGTGATTAAAACCAACTGAATTAAACAAAACGTCACAATGAAATATAATGAAAAACCCAGAAGTACTATAACCCAGCTCTACATCCTTTAACTGGACCGTTGTGGTGGGATAATCGATTCTGTATTAGTCTCGAGGAGGGATGTAATAACATCCAGGAAGACCTGGAGCGCGCCGACCTCCCCCTCCGCTCCTCGTTTTGATCCCCTGGGCGGCCCGCCAGAGAGCCAATTCATCAAGGTCCCCATCCCTGCTCCATACATGCATCCGTTTGTGAAAGTGCTGACGGCGAGCGGGCTGGAGAGCGGCTCTGTCACTGCGAGCATCCTCCAAAGAGCTGAACATGCAGCTCTGGCCTCAAGGAGAACCACACCCCGTTGTGTTTGGGTTGGCGGACCCCTCCACCTCCGAGGAAGTATCACGTTGTCTTTCGGTACGACCAGAGCGGTCAGCTTCAGAGTGCACACAGCTTGACTTTTGGCTTTATCTGCAGCCAAAATATCTTAAAGGATTTAAAGAGGGACAAACATCAACTATGTAATTATCTGCTGTTTGTGTGTCCGAGTCAGAGTTCCTCGTAAAAGCTGCGACGTTATGCAAGAGGGAAAATAATGTCTTCGCAGTATTAGCTTTCCACCAACTGTCTGTGGGTCTGATGTGCCTCAAAACTATTAACACCGCTTGACAGTATAAATAAAACTATTCCGAGTGTTTTTTAGTAGAACATTAAAAGCATCATGAAATCATCACCTGGGCATCCACATAAACAAAATACTTATGCACTCCAAATTTTACGATTTTAACCTCTAAATATATGGAAAAACCTGAAGATTTTCCTTCCAGCTTGAAAATTACGTTCTACTTTATGCTGGAGATCACATGAAAATCCTGATTAAATAGCTAGAGGTCAGGGCCGGCCAGAGGCATATGCAAGTTAAGCAGCTGCTGCAATACGAGTGTCCAAAAAGCACCAAGCTAACATTATATATATATATGTAAAAAATTAAGAGACCACGTAATAATCTATGAACTACTGACAGCATGTCTCCCAGAATTCCAAGGAAAATTTTAGTATTTGCAGAAAATGAGAAATGGTCAAAATAACAAAATAAATGCGGTGCTTTCAGACCTCAAATAATGCAAAGAAAACAAGTTAATATTTATTTAGAAATAATACTAATATTTTAAGTCAATATTTGGTGGAATAACCAATGTTTATCGTCTGATTTTACTTTCAAATAGTTAAAACAACAACTCTGCATTTACAAAAACACTAACAATATCATGTTACACACATTGGAATGACAAAGCAACTGGTATTGGGGACCCCAAATGAAAATCTGCGTAGGGCTCCAAAACGGCTTGGACCGGCCCTGTGTGATGAAGATCAAGGGCTATGAATGCTCTTTTTAAAGGTGCAGTGTGTGAGTGTTGAATAAAAGCAGCCTCCAGGCATTTCTGTGATGTTGACAAGTGGTTTATTCAGCAGGAATGGTGAACAGTTTGTCAGTATTTTTTCCTACAGAAGGCAATCAAGCACCATAAATAACAGGGCTGTAATTAAACAGTTTCTTGGACAGTGAGCTTCAGGAAAATACACTTACTCATTAAACACTTCAGGGAGTCATGAATGACTCACACACACGTCCTCCCATGCTTTTTGATTGTTTCACACAACTGACAGATTGAAATGTTCGAGTGATTCATAAGCAGATGATTTGAAGTCGTTTCTGTGGTTTGCTCCTTAAAATATGGCATATACACAAAGGGATTTCTGTCTGGTTCATTCGCACTTTCACTTTTTACAACACTAGCCATATTTCAGATACTTAAGCATTAAACTGCAGTGGAGTCGAGATAACAATGGAATCATGCTATAGTTATATTTTCATGAGTTATAATTTATTTAAAAAGTCTTTGGTATGTACTGTATATCTAAAGGAAGAACATATTTTCTCCATCTAGCTTTTACTTCACCCTACTCACCTGGGCTAAAATGTATACTTTAAAAAGAACATTAAAAACCGTTGCAAAAGATTCACACACTTTAATGTTATTTATTGAAGTTCAAGAGCAACGACTGTGCCATCAAGGGGATGCAAGCAATCGTTTTATTATGATTTTTTTTTTTTTTTAGAAATTTGGTGTTTGAGGTGCAATCCTGCTCCTGAACTTCTAAAATTAAGTCACATTTTTTCTCAGTAAATTATTTAAAACCTTATGTGACTTTGAAAGTGAGACCATGCAACTTTTGTTAAATGGTAATAAAAATGCAAATGTTGATTTGTGCATGCGTAAAAATCTTAACTAGCAATTTGAGCTGCTGTTAAAATACAAGTTTTTTTTTATTTGGAAAGTACAGGGAATCATAATGTTTAACCAAAATTATACAAGCAGCCTAATTGCCTAAATTAGTGCTTATTTGTGGTTCAGTATTCAAAGAGGACTTTTTCTGTGGAAATGTCTAAATGATTTGCGCCATTTGCTAGTACCAAGGCTCCACTGTTTAGCTATTTTAGCAATTTTACCCCTTCATTTGCAAATACATTTGCTACAGTTGTTACAATTTATGTAAAAAATAACATTAATTAAGCATGTATCTACTAATAAATGTGAAAGTGTCATGTTTTATTTTGAAAAATAAATGTTAAAGTTAACAAGAAGTCTAAAATAGTTTCATGAATGTGCTTGACTGTTTATAGAAGAAGCTGCAGTGGCTGGTTAGCTTACATAGCTTAGTTCAGTTAGCATAGCATAGACGTCAAAGAAGGAAATAGCTGTTTGGTTAACAAAATATCATGAAGATGTCAGGTGTCAAGTTATTTAGGATGTTTGCAGCTTCTTTTTTTTTTTATTAACTTAGGATCTTTGAGGCTTCCAAAAACAAACAAAGCTACACTGAGACTTTCTAGCATGCTTTTGGCTAAATTTAGCTGACGCTAACAGATATGAAAGTGTATTGGTTCTAAAGTTGACGAAAAAAATATAACTAAACAAATGTTCCCAACATTTTCAGTTCCCTTTAGATCAATGTCCATGAGAATTGATGATTGATTTTCTAAAAATTTCGGGCTGCTTTGGGCAAACGACGCTATGCTAGCCGTTTTCGCAATATGTTTTCGGCTAACTTGAGCTAATAGCTGAAATATAAATCTTCTACTGATCCCGTGTTATGTATAGCGAAAGAAAACCCCCTAAAATAAAATTATTTCTCAACTTTTTGCCTAACCCCATAATCAGTGCTGAATTATTTGATTAAATGGTTCGGTGGAATTTTATCACAACTCTTCACCATCCATGTTATTATGCAAAAATAATAAAGGGACAAGACTTCAATCTATCTGATATGGCTGCCACTAATGAAAGCTTAACTTGTACCAGAAGCGACCCAAATCCTTTTTTTTTTTTTTGTTTTTGTCTGAACGTGACCTGTATCTGATCGTTTCATGAGCCACTTGGATATCCGATATACATTCGATCTTTTCAAATGTGATCAGAATCTGAACGGCCTACCTGAACGTCATTGTTACTCGACAAAAGTCACTATTCTGCGTCGTGATACGTCCAAGCGGGAAGAAAAACATGGCGGACCATAATGAGGAAGAAGTTGTTAATGTGCTTGCTCCATTATTGTAAGCTAAGCTCCAAGCTAGCATCCATGTTTACTTCCGCAAACACTGAGCATTTCCTCTTTATGGCGGTTGGCAGAACACTGCGCACGCACTCTATTTGTGACGTTATTGCGCCCTCTACTGCGCATGCGGGACACTTTCGGGTCGTTTACAGTCCACGCTAAAGAATACAAGTCGCATATATTTGGAAGAGTGAACAACCACGCCGAAAAAATACTATTAGACAAAAAAAATAAAATAAAATCGGAATTGGGTCACTTTAGGCTGCAGTGTGAAGGTAGCCTAAGTTAACACATTTTGAGTTTGTTTTTTAAAGCTAATATTAGTTATCTTTGTTGCTGAGCAACCAGTTCTAGGTTTTCTTGCAATCAGAGTATGTTTAGGTCCCAATCCATTCAAAGGTAGAAGTTCTGGTTTTTAATACAAAACAAAATGTATAATCTCAAAATACGGATGGATTCTCATGACAGCAAAATCATACTGAATTGAAGTAATTTTGGTAATGAAAATATTTTTAAGAAGTTTGCCTTAAATATGATCATGCAAAATATAAAAAAATAAAATAAAGTATTACAGGCAACGATATAATCATGAACAAAATGCAATTGCTTTCTACCAACAATAGACGATGTCAAGCAAAAGTTGCATAATCCCACTTTGAGTTCCCCTAATATTTGATACTTTGGCTTCCAGGGAGGCATATGCACACACGCACACACTCTGGACAGACAAAAGCACACCATGACCTTTAACAAGCTTAAACACAACTGGAAGAATCACAGTATTTTTCTCAAGACATTTGGCAAAATTGATTTGTGTTGAGAAAATAATTTAAGAATAGTAGAAAAAATAGCATTTTGCCTTCTTGGGGCCACAACATTGTATACTCATTTTCCTTTTTTCTCATTTTCCTCTCCATGCATTCACAGAGATCACACAGATACATTTACTTGCTTCCACTACTGAAACTGCTTACAAATAAAATCACTATTAACATGGTGGCCACAAGGCTGTGCAAAAGGGAAGACCTCCAATGTAAGCCCTGCCATTCGTCTGTCTTAGCCATCTCTTTGCAAGTACCAAACTATAAAATAGCACCATTATACAGTGGATAGGATTTTTAATACAGTTTTGCTATATGAAACCATCATGTACAATGAGTGATAGTAATGCATAGGTTAACATAATGGGAGTACAGTTTGATTATACACAGAGAGAGGAGACAGAGCCAGATATGAGCCATCTTTGGGGCGTTTTCAGGGAGGCTCACACAAAAAAAACAAAACAAAAAAATAGTTTCCTGTCAATTATCATGCAGTGTCTTCTCAGAACTGGCTTGTTTGTGAAATTTGTGAAGGTGATCTTGACCCTTACTCATATTTGGATTATTTATAAGTGTAATTGTGTACTGTTGCATCTCCCCCGTCAGACGTCGGTTGGTAATGTTTACCAGTTTATTTTGCATGACTTCCCAGTGGACTTTGAAACGGATGCTGTGCTGTTTGGTTGTCATTGTATCAAATTATACAATCCAAGCCTAAACTACCATTAGGATTTTTTTTTGTTCTCCGTTAAATAAGAGATCAGAGAGTGATAATTAGACTGAACTTTACTAAATCTCTACATTTTATCATGTGGTAGCCACAAACTTCACGGGATTTTAACCAATAGAATTGAGGAATGGGAAAAATGATGTTTTTTTCTGAATGTTTACAAACAAAAACTTGAAAGTTGTGGTGTGCACATGTATTCAGGTCTTGAAATGACTCTGGAGGAGATGCAAAGAATCTGTTGATAGGGTCACTGCTAGTCGTGGTCTTTACAAATATTTGCTTTATGGAAAAGTTGCACAGAGAAACTGATTTCTGAAAGAAGCCCTGTTTAAGTTTGCCAAAAGCCACACAAGGAATGAAGCATGTGAGTAAGTCAGATGAGAAGAAATTTGGGATTTTTGTTCTTTTTCTTGTGTACATGATTTTATTTTGCAGGATCAGGGAACCAATCAGGATGTAGCCAGGACTGCCGCAGTAAGCAATAAATCAATTAATCAATTATTCGTATGATAAATTTAAACAAACTCAATCATTTCCAGTTGAATAATTGATAGTTTTTCTCTTTTTTCACCAAAAGCTGGAGGACAAAAATCTTCAATTTGGTCTCAACTAACTTTTTTTTTGAAGGGCAGTTTTGTTATTAGAAACTTTATTATTCCCTTTATTTGTTATTTCTGGTTTTTTTCTTTATTGATTTTTGAAAATGAGTTCTCACATTAGTTGAAAACGGTCTCAAAACAACAATATTATCGTTTATCGCAATAACTTTTGTGGGCAATTTATCGAACAGAAAAATTAGTTATTGCGACTTGCCTATTTACAGGTAAACTAGTAGAGGAGGAGTTATTGGAATGGTCTAGTCAAAGTTTAAAATAAAAAATTATAATAAAGGCAAAATTTTAAAATTGATGTAACTGTCAGTCTGAAGTCATGCAAAGCAGGTAGGGACACATCCTGACAGACCTGCAGGATTCTCCTACTTTACAACTTTGCGGTGATTTATAATATAAAAAAAGTCCAATAAAAATGATTAATTTTAAAAATAGCGGTACAGTTAATTTTCCAATATAGTTCCAATATTTCAGTTTTTTGCTTTAATCTTTGCTCTTGGCTCAGTTACTTTAAAAAAACTGACCATTTATGATTTGTACAAAATGTTTGTCTCCAGGCAGTTGGAGTTTTCGCAATCAGATCAGGAAAAACTGGTGATCTGTGAAAAGCACACAGAAAACAAACATAATGGCTGATTGTCACTATTTGATTAGCGCTCTCATTTGCGCCAGCTGAACTTTGAATCCACTGACTGACCCATTTCTGTTCATTAAACAACCACAATAAGCTGAGAAGTCAGAAATCTTGGGTTGATTGAAAAGCTGAATTAAAAAAAAAACAACTAAAACCTACAAGTTGTGGTCTAAGTGGGGCTTGGAAAGAAAATTAACAACAGCAACGTTTAAAAGACCGACAATAAACAACATGGTGTTGGTCTTTCAGATAAACAACATATCCACAGTAATGCATAGTGCATAAAAACAAACGCTAAAGATAAAATTGAATTTGAACAGGGATAGTAACTGCTATATGTGGCTGTGACAAAGAAGCAATCAGAAGAGTGAAAAGGATGTGACCAACTATTCCTGTTTGGTGACGTTCCCACCTTCTCTGGAGCCGAGGAAGGTGGTTGTTGCTGTTTAAACATGGAGGTATAGCAAGCTCTTATTGTGTTTTAGCAGCTAAACTAGTCTGTTAGAATGAGTTAACAAAGATTTCCTCCCGATATGGAATGGTGCAGTGTTTAAGATGATCACAAGAACCCTCATCCAACCTTTTAACTCAACTTTTCTAATGTTTTAAAGCTTTTAGGCCATTTTTAGTTTCGTTTCGTTATACAGTGAACCATTCCACAGGGGTACCGGGTAAGGCCACTCCCTTCTCTCTTCCTATGGTGTTGTCCATTCGACGCTTCCCTACATTCGGTAAGTTCTGCCCCCGGAGCTGCCTCGACTTGAGTTTTTCGGATGGACTTCCTGCAACACAAAAACAAACACATCTTTGAAGTCACTACCAATGAAAGTTGGGTCAGTTGTTACAATGCTATAGGACTTTAGGAGCTGTTAAGTTGGAAACTGGAGGATCTTTCTGAGGCATTAGAACCAATAATAGAAGTATTTTTATACCACTCCCAAACAATAAGGAAAAACAAACTAATCTACAAGAGCCAAACTGAGAACAACCAATGAGACCCATCAAAATCTAAGGGTGTCTCTGGTTGATAATTAAACTAAACATTAAAATTGTTTGTAATCATTGTGCCACAAATCACCTAAACGCCAAAACATAGATTTGGCCATAACTCAGTGCACCATGTTTGGAGAAAACCAAACCCAGACAGCCTCACACCAACTGTAGTGGAGGCGTAACACAGTGGTGGGTTATGATGGGGGCTTGCTTCGGAGCCACAGGACCTGGACACCGTACAGCCAATGAGTCAGCCATTAACGCCTCTGTAAACCACAGATTGGCAGCATCAACTGTGCGGCCATCTGTCCAATGGTTGGCCTAAACTGGGGTCAATAACAGAGCAGCGACATACTGACAGCCATAACATCTACGATATACCAATGCAGGAGAAGCAGCTGACTGGTCAAAGTCCAGATCTTATCCTGATTGACATTTAGAGGTGGACCATCAGGAGTGCAAAAAATTAAAAGCAGAACGAACTGATGTGGTGAGGAGGTATTATTCAAAAGTAGGGTGCACTTAATTTTCCAAATTAGTGTTGCATAATGCTAACATTAGCAACATTAAAACGTCAGCTTTTACCAGAGGATGAACTGGTTTATCCTTTGGTAAAGATAAACCAAATGATGACACATCCACCAAATTTGGCCAAATACAAGCACCATCTGTTCAAGGTGCTAGCCCATTTTCATGACGGCCGCCATATTGGCTGTAGGATCACTACATTTTGCCCAATATAGAAGATTCTGGCATCAAATTATATATTTTTGACTATGTAAAAACCAAATCCTGGACTCTAAAATCTTACAGAAGCTTAATTTTTCCTTATTTTGAGCTTAGTTTAAAAAATAAATAAATAATTGAACACTACTGTAGCTATCACGCCTGTTGGTATAGATCAGGGGTGACCAAATATTTTCCTAAAGCAGCCATATTGGAAATTTAAATCTCATATTAGGACCATATTATATAAATATTTGCTTGTTATTTTGCTTGCAGGTACTACAATATGAAAACGGTACTTAGTTATTGCTCAAATCAATCCATAAAAACATGATTTTATGCCATTAACTTGGCTGTAGATGTGATAAGATATCGTCCATACCTTGAAGGATGGATGACTATGTCCAGATGAAGGTCTCTGTGGGAGGAAAACAAAACTAGGTAAGTTGGATTTATTTAGATATTACTTGCTATTTTCAGGATTTATTGTGTTTATTCATTGGTCTGAGTCAGTCGTGTAGAGTTTGCTCACCTTCTTGTTTTTTGTCTTGTCTGGCTGCTGCGCCGTCCTGCGCTCTGTGCCCTTGTCCGCTCGATGTCCCGGGTTGCTGACCTTGGGTGTCCTTGGCACATCTGTGTGGCGCTGTGCGCGAGGAGAACGAGATGTCTTGGTAGTCCTAGCGGGTGCGCAGTACATCTCCAGGCGCCGCAGCTCACAGCTCTGGAAGCAGCACTCGTCCACGATGCCATGCGACCGCCTTGCACTGGGCCCATAGCCTGTTGGTTTATCTGTTCGGCGAACAGGGAAACTTGTAACCAATGGTGATTTAAACCAAATCCTGTCATCTCAGGTTGTTTACATTCCAGCAAAATTTCACCAAACTCTTTATAAAGCTACAGTATTGTTTGGTTTTCCAAGCACAGAGTGCCATTTTATAGCAGAGTCAAGTTACCTTCAGCTGTTACAAAAACGCTACAGATATGAGATATGACTTCATAATTCAACGCCTTGAAATTGGGCCTCTGTCTCTTTAAAAACTCATCACATCACTTGTAATTGACTAACACTTTTTCCAGTGTGGCACTAAGTAGCTGGTTTAAGCAGATGCACAGTTCCACCAGGTGTTTGCTAGTTGCAGATGGCTAGTCTGAAGGAGCTGATTAATTATTTTACTAGGACAAAATTATAATAGACCAGACTTTGTGTTTTCTTTATTTTCATATAATATCCGACCATTTATTCAATTACTTTAACTTTAAAGCAAATTGTAAAGCACCCAAAATTACATCTAATTAATTTATTAAGTGTTTTCAGAGAAGGAGTGACCCAAATCCTGTTGTTTTGTTGAGAAAACGTTCAGGTTATGTACATTATTTTTCAAATGAGTCCCAAAGAATTTGTTAACTTGACACTGGCTTGACATTGATCTACACATATTAAAATATTGCATGCTTAGTTTATTGTTGAGCAGGTACATATATACTTTCCGTAGTGCTTGCTCTTCAAAAAGTTATAGTTTTTGGTCTGCTGATACTTTTGACTTGATGATTTGGCCCCATGTGACAGTTTGGAAATCCCTGGTTTTATGGTATTAAAATGTTCTTTTTTCCCCACATAATTTTAATTTCAAGACACAAATCAACCACCTCAACAATCTACAGAAAGTAGATATTTGTTAACTTTTAGATGCTGTAGGTCAAATCTTAAGCAACTCTGGAGGGACTTTTTGGTAGTTTTACTGAAAAAGGTGGAGGTCAGCAGCAGCTGCGCTTCCATTACAAACTTTGTTGATTTTCCGCTAACTTAAAAAAACATTTATTTTGCAACAGCTGTGTTTCCACTACATGAAAAACTTAATTAAAAACACACCTGAATGTTTGTTCACCTAAAACTACTTCCTACCTCCTTCTTGGTTTGCACCAGAGTTATTTTTGCATTAAAATGCTGCTTTGTTGTGTTTGTGCATGAGTGACAATACTGAAAACCTACTAAGGTTATTTTTTTATGTTCAGGATAATTTTATTCATGCTTTGGATTACAGTCAAAAAGGAGGAAGTGTAACATTTTAAAACTAGAGCTTCTTTTCTTCCCTTTAGTCCAGGGGAGTCAAACTCATTTTCGTTTTGGACCAAATCGAGATCATGAATGCTCTTAAAGGGCCGGTTGTGCCAGAATGTATGTAAATATCAATTAATTCTTCAAAATCAAAGTAAAGTGCCTGTGGCACTAATTTGGAAATATTTGCAATATTTGTGCTTATTTATGATGGTAAATGCGACTTTTTATTACTCGCTGTATTGATCATGGACTATAATCTGACATCGCTTAAGGCTGAGGCAGCTGGTTGGTACAAGTAAGAAGGTTTTTGACAATTTTTATCTGCAATAAACTCCCAGTTATGTGTTGGCGCAAAAAAGTGCAGGGATTTGTTGATTTTTACAAGAATTTACACAGTAATTCTAAAGAAACTGGATGGACTGATTGATCAAATTGGGCAGTAAGAAGATAAAAACTGCATTTATTTGATTGATAACGTAATATTTAAGCACAGTTGGTGTTTAGTGTAGAATCTAGAGGGCCACATAAAAAGCCAAGGCGGGCCAGATTTGGCCCACGGGCCTCAAGTTTGACACGTGCTTTAGTGGAAATGTTGCCACATTCTTCTGGAAAGTTTTCCTAAATTTATCAAGTTTTATCTCTTCAAGTATGGCTAACAAAAATTCCCATGACCTTATAATAATAATAATAATAATAATAATAATAATAAGTTTCAGTCTATGAAGCAGATTGTGATTTTTCTCCTTCATTGTTCTGGCAGGTTTCCCAACTTTATGCTTGTAGTTGAGGAATGATAACAGCAATAAGTTTAATTTTCCTAAAATATGAACCAACCTAATGACATTAAATTCCTACAAGTAAAATTTACGGCATTGAACACTGCACACTGTGGACCAGATTTGGCAGCAGCGTCTTGGAGAACGTCCCATTCAGCCATTTTTGGCTCCGTTAATTTTTTTTTCTCCAGCCCTCCGAGTCCGATCCACCTGCAGAAACATCGAGGCCTCTCTGTTCATTCACATATTCATTTGGAAAAAAGGCCCCCTTTAGAGCCGTTCAGATGCAT
This sequence comes from Poecilia reticulata, assembly GCF_904066995.2. Taxonomy (NCBI): domain Eukaryota; kingdom Metazoa; phylum Chordata; class Actinopteri; order Cyprinodontiformes; family Poeciliidae; genus Poecilia; species Poecilia reticulata. The sequence continues at coordinate 5,355,709 of NC_088852.1, read as the reverse complement.
GCATAAGCAAAAAAGGTTATGAAAATGTTTTCAGTTAAAATTTATAAGGCTATTTGAAGGTCACTCTCTTTTCGTGATGACGCCATTCCCCACCGTCTTCCTCTGAGACGATGCTCTTTGTTGGAAAAACTCAGACCCTCCATTTAGAATTCCCAGCTCCTTTGGTAACAAGGAAAAGGCTGGGAAGAGATGGGCTTTTCCCTGCGACCAAATGAAATAATAATAATTTAATATGGCATTTACAAGGAGGAAATGCCTCTCTCTCTCTCAGAGTTAATAGCTCTTGGCTCCGAAGCCTGCCAGCGCTGACAAAGTGCATTAACTCCTGCTCTGTGTTTGCCTTGTTCTGACAATGTTGCTTGGACAGAGGGCAGCTTTCATTCAGAAACAGAAGCATCTTTCTCTCCTGGATTGAGAAAAAAAATAAGATAATGGAGGCGTGAATGAGATAGAGGAGAGGAGGTTTTGTGGGTGAATTATTTATAAAGCAGGAAACCCGAGTTGTCTCGAAGTATAACTTCTGAAGGAAACACCTCGTTTGATTGACGGCATGCTAATCTCGTTGAGCATTTTATGCTTTTCCAGGAATTTGTTCCAGTTACTTAGTAACAAACTGATGATGTGTTGCTGTGGGAGCAACCTTGGCTGCGATGTTAACGACTGATGTGAAGAAATAAAGAGAGAAAAACTTAACTCAAGTCCACACTGGTGGTTATATAAACACCAAACCATTACGAGCGAAAAGCAGGGATCTGTGTCCGTTTGTTTGGCTGCATTTCCAAGAAGAAGAAGAAGAAGAAGAAGAAAAGACTTTGCAAATTAACACCCGGTGTTATTCCAAACACAGTTTGCCACTCTGCTGCACAAACAGCTGGAAGGCAAAGAGAAATCAACTGGTTGCTACTCTGGATAGTTAGGAAAAACATACATGAAGTACTCGGCTCTAAAAGGTTTTGGTTTTAAAGGTTTTAACACTTTCTATAATTACGCTAATCCCTCATAAACAACGACTTGCTTTCCAAGAGTGTTCTCAAACAAATGAGAGTAATTTGCATCGGTTTTATGCCTCCCTGAGCTAAGTTGCAGCTTACTTTATCGTCTCCTTGCGTTCCAGAGCTCTAGTACTTTATAAGACTTGTTTTGGGGTTTTTTGTTGTTGTTTTGGTGTGTGACAGGGTGAGCATGTTGGGTTCAATGACTGGCACAGAAAGCTGAGTTTTACAGCTTTTTATGGTTCATAAAAATAGATTCTTGGAGCCAACGCACGGCTCTAACACGCACGGTGGCCGGCATTTCTGACGTCTGTGCAGGGATGATGAAAGCTGCTCGAACCCAGCAGAAATTTACCCGTTTACTATTAGTGCCTCCCAAAAATATGCTTTGGCTGATTACAGCACTGTGGTGCAAAAGCCAAGAAGTCTGATGCAAGGTAATTTGATCTTAAACGTGTGTACTTCCTGAAATGTCAAGGGATGGAAGGTCTTATTGATTGGTAACTGAAAACAAAGAGACTGCTAAGGGTGATAAGTGAAAACAAAAAATAACACCAACTTGGTGTTTTTCACATTTCAGTTTATGTCTGCAGTTGCATCTCAATGCATTTCAGTATCATCGTGACTTAAAGTTTTAATTAAAACTGACGCTTTTAAGGCAGTAACCCAGGGTTTCCTTCAGTGCATCATAAGCCTGGCGGGCCACCAGGCTTTACTTGTACTCCCACCAGGCTAAGCATTGCTTATTTAAGTATTTTAAAAATGTTTGCATTTTTTAAAGACTTTATAGTTGGTGTTCAGGTATCAACCTTCCAATTTTTCAATAAGACATAATTATCAAGTGATATTTTTAAATTTCCTGTCAACTTTAAACATTTTTTAGCTCAAAAATGCGACGGACCGCTGGATGAGTGACTGAACTAGCACCGGGCTTAGCAGGTTTTCTGGGGGAAACCTTGTAATTTATGCAAAAGTGCTGAGTGAATACAATGCACAGCACATGGACATACATTTCAGAAGCCAGGCTTCAGAATATCTTAAATTTAATCGTTAAAGTTTGGGTTTTTATTATTTGTAAGCCATCAAAGTGCTTTTACTAGACCACTCTGTGTAAAGCTTTGAATAATTAGACATTTACAAATCACGTTAAACATCAGATTTCTTGTAGAGAAGAAATAAGCAAATCTTTTCAAGAACATCTAACATATCAGTAAAGTACCAGCTTACACAGACTCTACACGTATAGATTTGCAAGTCTAAAACTTTTTTTTTTAAATAAGAATTGCACTTTATCCTTTCCCAGAGCCAGCTACTACCAACTATTGTTCCAAATCTGCCTTGACGCCAATTACATTTAAATTTATTTCCAGAAAAACCAACCTTGTTTCCATTTAACCTCCCATGTAAACATGGTGATGAGGAAGAAGAAGACCGGGAGAGAAAACTGTTGTTTAAACACCTTAATAATGAAACATCCTGGAGATAAATGTGGTCAACATTCAGTCAGGAATGGCAGAAAAGGCGATGAAATGTCTCACAGAGAACAAATATCTCATTAAAGTACTAAATTCACAGTCATAGCAACCAAAGTGACGCAATAGGAGGCAGAAAGCATTAATACTGAGGGAGGATAACGACTGACATGCTGCAGCTGGGAGCCATTAACTAACAAACATCAGGTGTGGAGGAAAACAACAGGACATTACCTGAACCTAAATTAGATTATTACAACATTTAATAGTATTTACTTATCTGAAATACAGGGATATTTTTAAATATGAGTCTAACATATTTAGTCCAACACTCTGAATGGATCAAGTCTTCTTCAAAATCTTGGGTTGATAAAGATGAAAGTTTTCCCCAGTTTTCTGAGGTGGATCCTTTAGAAAACCAAACTCTGGTATATTAAGGTAATCCTGGTGTATTAGCAAGTAAGTAAGAAAAGTTTTAAATATATAAAAATAACAATAAACCAATAAAACAAAACAAAATCCAACAGTGACTATTGGAGAAGTTTTTATTTTCTTTATCACCTCTTCCACGGTTCCAGATATTAAATATTTTAATTATTATTTTGACTTTGAGTTTGTGGAAATGTTAGACATTTCCTGACTAATTAAGACGAACACACGTCTACCTCACTGGCTGCATTTGTGCCCAAATCTTTGTCTATATTCTGCGAATGTCAGAAAAACACAATTTCACAATTGCAATGTTTCCCTTAAAGGGGCGATATTATGTGTTTTCCAGGCATTTAGTGCCATTTTATAGCATAATCAAGTAACTATGTTGACTTCAGTTGATATGACTTAAGGGAAATCATAATTTAACGCCTTGAAATTGGGTCTGTGTCTTTAAAAACTCCTGCTCTTTGTGAAACTCCACCTTCAGGAAGTCATCACAACATGGCTCCTCTGTTAACAACGTTTTTACCTGACGAGTAGCTCCTATAACGAGCCCAGCAGATGGGCAGCTTGACCAGGAGTTTGCTAATTGCTGCTGGCTAGTCTGAAGGAGCTGAGTGTAAGGACTGTGCGGTAGGGGAGCTAAGCTCTGAGGAGGAGCTGCGCCTGGAAGGCGGGGCTAGGTCCACCCAGGCGTTTTGGAGTGGTTGCCACGGTGATGAAAGGATTTCTCAAACATGAATGAAAGAATCAAAGCGACGCTCCAGGTATGTTTTTGATGAAGGAATAAGATTACAACATGATGTAAACTGGGAGAAAGTCGATTTTAGATAACGCTGCCCCTTTAAGGTGTTTAACCCATTTTCACCACATGCCAACAAAAGCAGAGGGTAAAACTCCCCGAATATCCGCTCCACCTGACTTACAGGTCTAAATCCAGAGAACTGACTGTCCTTTACATGAGGCGCCTCTTTGTTCTGCTGAGCCCTAATTCCCGGTGGGATTTGGAGACTTTTTGGTTCAGGTGTCTTTTTTTTTTCCGGGGGAAACTGCAACTTTTTTTTCTTGGCGCTGAAGAGGACACAGGAGGCCTTTCTTCAGACGCTTTCTCATCATCGTGTTTGAGCTCGGTGTATAGTGATGGAGGGGAGAGAAGGGGGGAGTCCTGATCATCCTGTAATCCCCATAATCCCCTGCTGCCGAGGGACGAGGCCTCGCTGTGCGCGTTTAAGCGTGGGCGCGTGCGTGACCGTGGCGTGCTGTTTACTCATCCTCCGGAGCTCAGGAGAAATTGACGGAGTTGAACGCTGACCAGGAACGCTCGTTAACGGCTGCAGCCCAAAATAACTCGGAAAACAATACGCTTCAAGCCCAAAATGTTCGGTTATCTCATCCTGTGACTCATAATGGGCCATGCATTATTCATTCTGAAGATGTCCTGTTCTAAATTTAGGACGGCTAAATATTTTAGCATGACCTGAAAGTGATTGAGGCCACAGAGCTACTTGGAGCTTACACTTAAGCCAAAAAAGCCTTATAAAATATTTGATTCAGAAAATGAACATCCCAGTGAAATCACAGCGCCGCCCATCTGGTAAAGCATTGAGAAGACAAGTCGGGATTTCTAGGTCAGGCTAATATTTGGAGAAAATGACTAGCATCTTGAGATGAAAGAGTGCTGCTCTGCTGGCTGCTTGCTTAAGGTGGATACGGTTGGGTTTGGTTCTTGTACCCGTTATCAATCAGAAGGCTGCCAAGTTCAACACGTCCGGCAGAAGAGTTCAGGGAAAGGAGCAACGCAAAGCAGACGGGGTCCAGACGGATACTTCACAGAGTCGAGCGTAGAGGAGAAAATAAACGAGAGTGAAACCCAGGAAGACAGCAAGCGGCATATTTTCCGAGGAACAGCACCCTGCTGCTCAAACCTCATCTTTTTCATTGAAAGAAAAAAGTGAGAGTGCATGAAACACCTCCTCTCCTACAGATTCATGTAGGTTATAAAGTTCAATATACTCACCAAACACTTTCTTGAGTGCACCTGTTTTAGTCCCTGTTAGCGCAAATAATAAATCTGCCTTCAAAGCATTCAGGCGTCTAGAGATGATAAAAATGATTTACAGAAGTTCAAACCAGAAACCAGAAAATTCTAATCTACTGGGAGTTTTTTCTATCCCCCACTGTCTCTTGGGATTGCAGAGAACGGCCAAAAAGAGAAAATATTGGTTCAAGATTATAGTCAAGTAACAACAGATCAAAGAACCATTTGATATATTGTTACTTGATCTATATGTCATGCAGTTTGGCAGGAAATGGGATGTTTGCTAGCAGTAGAAAGACCCCCTGAAAGATAAATAATCTCTTTAAGTAGTTTTTGTAATGTTTCCCCCTTTACAATCACACTTTTAACACTTCTCTATGTTCTAAATGTTTAAGCAATCACATTAATAGTTTCACAAAAACTGGACTGAAGATGAGAAAGAAAGCAGAAACATCTTGAGAAAAACTCTCAAGAAAAAAGGGAAAAATTAATAGAGACCTGGTGATTTTCCAGACAATATTTAAACTTTGCAATTACTTGGTGAGCCTCCAAAAATTGAGTTTGGGCAAAGAGATGATAACTTCATGGTAGGGTAAACAATGAGCATCATCAAGGTGCAGGGTGACCTTACAACTGGATAGCCTATGTTGGATCAGTCTGTACAAGTTGCATTGTGCAATGTGTTAGCATTACTAATAACAGAGCTGATATGCTAATCCAGTAAGAGGATAATCAACCGTTAGTTTGACTTCCATAAACTGTAAATGAGTCTAAGAGTTTCTGACAAAATTTCACCTGCTATGAAGGTTCATAAGAGGAAAAGAAAACCTGACAACTAAGCAAAACTTAGTCAAAAACCCATTTCCTTATGATACATGTGAAATCAGTAAAGAAGAAGAAGAAGAAAAAGAAGAAGAAGCAGTGACATAAATGAGGGAATTTTGTATTCACATGCCGCAATGTGAGAAATCAGGTTTTCCCCCACCGTTGCTATACTTGTTCTTTAAAAATATCCTCTGAATCCAAAAACTAACTCAGAACTGCCCTCTAGTGGTTATATTGCCTAATAATGCTCCCAAAGAGGGCATAAACTATAAACACCACGGCATAAACGGACTAGCTAGCTAGATAACTAGCTAGCATGTAAAGTTTAAATACAGCTCCACTTTATATGCTAGCTAGCGCTAGCACAGCAACTAGCTGTAAACTTGAGAAACTACTAAAAAATCTCAGAGTAGGAATCAAATCCCCACTTGTTGCTATTTTCCATATATAGCTCACAACAAGAACAGGTTTTAAAAAGAAGCTAAAACGGATTTAGCCATCTAGCGTGTAAAGTTTCAATACAATTCCGCCTTACATGCTAGCTAGAGTTAGCAGAGCTATGTAGCCATCTGTAAACTTGAAGAACTACTAAAAAAAGATCAGGATAGGAATCAAATCCCCACTTGTTGCTATTTTTTTATACACAGAACAAGAGCAAGTTAGAAAAGAAGCTGAAACTCAGAAGTGGCAGGGTTGTTTAAAATCTGTTTATTATTGTTGGAGACAAATTATTGTAGAGAACTGGGTTTGATAGTTTAAAGATTGTGTTAAGTACGCAATCCAAAGCAGTGATTAAAGGAGCATTTCAAATACAGGCCACAATGTGCTAACAATCATCAGAGAAGCGGCAATAAATGTTGTAAGGTCTGGCAGTGTTAAAGAGGAGAACAGAAAATAAAAAAATACACAGCAGAAACTGAATGTCCTTCACTGATCCTGTCTTCGTAAATGGTTAGCATAGGTAAATGTTACAGGAAATTAAAAATGTTGTTTGGTTGCTGTGTTTGCAATGATGAAACCATTTTTTGCAGGATAATTTGTTCAAAATGCAACCATAGTCGTAGATACGATGAAAACAATATAGTGAGTTAGTAAACGTTTCCAACACAGATCCTGTTTAGATGCTAGCTGGAGTACATAACTGGAGTTTTATTCTATCCAGAATGACAGAATAAATGTCAAGACTTTGTTAAAATCAGGACAATGCAGAGCTTCTGCAGAAGCACTTTCTAAACTGCGATGGGAATAAAATGGTTTCATGTGTATTTCGGGTTTTGAGCTCTCCCTTCCCTTCAGCATACAGTAGCTACCACTACTGTATTACCTCTGCTTGGCTGTCGGCTGCGACTCAAAACCTGGAGCCCCTTCTGGCCCCCCGGTTTTCCATCAGTCAACAGGTTCTCATGTATTTTCAAACCATTCCTGGTTCAGCCTAAGGTGAAAGCAATCAATAACTGGAAAAGAGCAGAACTGAAAACGTGCTATAGATGCTGATCTCCCTGAGAAATGCTATATCTTCTTCTCCCTTTCTGCTCGAAACTGGCAGCTGACAAAGTGTACCGCATGTGGAAAATCTTTCATAAGTTTGGGACAGAACCAAACCATTTATAATGGATTGTTAGGTCAAAACTACACATGAGTCATAGGGACAATCAGTTCCTGAACAGAACAGGGTTTTGTTGGAGATATGATTCTTGCTCAGGACATTAAATACAATTCAATCTAATTGCTGGATGGCTGCCAATGAAACGTGAACGATGTGAATAAACTCCAGTTCTGTAGAAAACTGCTAACGTCAAACAAATAAACATTGTTCTGAGAATCGCATTGGTGGAAAACATTGCAGTCATTTTGAAAATAATGTAAGAGCACATAATGGTCTTTGACTGTTTCACAGCAGGAGCTGCGTTTCTGTTACAAATGTTTGCAAAACTTTGTCAATGTAAATAAGAAATGCGATTAAAATCACACATTAAGAAGTTTGTCATTAAAAACATCATCCTTCAACCACTTCCTGTCGTCTTCTTTGTCGTTTTCACCAGTAGCAACATCCAGTGTGATTTGAAAAAAGCGTTTCTGTTGCAGTTTTGCGAAACTTTTCAACGACAAATTTGTTTTGTTTTTTAATTTCATGAAGCCTAGCTGCTGAAATGTGCTATACAAATAAACTTGATTGATTGATTGATTGATTGATTGATTGATTGATTGATTGATTGATTGATTGATTGATTGATTGATTGATAGAAAATACGGATGTTTTAGGGGCACAAATACTTTTAAAAGCTACTTTAATCCCACATATGCTGCTCTGTTGAAAAAAAAAAAAAAGGGAAAAACTTTACAGCAACATCCAGTCGCTCCTTTTTCTTTTTCTGACAATAATCACCAAACATTTAGTCGTATTTTATTTCTGCTTGGATTAAAAGTAAAACTCTTGAAGTCTGAGATAAGACTGTAAAAAAGGAGTGAACTACAGACGAAACATTAATGCAGGGAAAGTCAAGACGAGATGCCAAACTGGCTGCTGTTTTATTTATGAGCCTCCTGGAGGTGGAGAGCTCTGAGACCCACACAGCCAGCCTTTATGAATAAATAAAAAGGTGCACTTACTGAAATAAAAGCCCCGATCTCCACAGACAAACTGCAGCGTGTCGACCAGCTCCGCCCCGCACAGGGTCTCCGGACCCGCCCCTGTTGCCGTCGGAGTCAGGGCGAGGATGCACAGCAGTAGTGAGAGGGTGTGGCTACAGGAGATACAGCACATCGCACCCTGCGAACAGCCAGACAGGGAGAGCCTGAGTGTGTGAGTTACAGTCGGACGCCAGCTGAAGTAACAAAGCCGGACGTGAGGGGAAACGGTTCGGCTTCAAAGACAACCCGGCTGCAAACTCTGAAATCAAAAATCCAGTCGGAAGCGCATCTAGAAAGTTTTCAAAGCCAAAAGCAGAATTTCTCAACAGCTGAGTAAAAAAACCCTCCATTTTCACTAACATTAAATGTAATAATTTATGAATATTATGAAATCCAGGCGCTTATTCTGCAGAATAAAATATGGGATCGAAGAGTTTAATACAGAAACATTACGTTAATTTCTGAATTTCAGAGATGACAGGTATCCAGCAACACGATGATGACTGTGCTGTATCCAAGCATATCAATGGAAAGTGAAGTGGAAGGAAAAACTGTGACAGAAAAAGATGCATCAGAGAAATGGAAAGCCGCTTTAAGAGTTTGGTGCAAATTCAGATCTGTAATCAGCGATTCAAGAGCCAACAGTAGTAGTGTTAGCATTTCATTTTAAAATATTTTACAAGTTAAAGGTGCAACATGTTAAAATATAAACATTTAACAAGTAACGTGTAAAAGTGAAAGCTGGTTTCACTTTTGTTTCTATCATTTTTTTCTGCCGCGGTTTTTCCTTCCACGAAACATTCCATTTACATCTTAGGATACCTATGTTCTTTTCCATATTAAAAATCAATCACTGCAAGTCTTAACTTCTCAGAAAATGTCACATTTTCAATTTTAATTACTGAAATAAATTAATCTTTTCAATGATACGTTAATTTGTTTGCATAAATAAGTAAATAAAAATCAACAATTCGGTGTCTTGCATGTTTGTGAGGATGGGCATTGGCTCCCCACGGCCCCCTCTTAGGAGCACCACTGGCAATAAGCCCAAATGCTGCGGGAGGGCTGCATGTGTCCAAATTAAAAACACACGTTCCCCGTTATCACCCCACACTGCAGCCAGCATATAGCAAGGAGTTAGCAACAATCCACATTAATCAGGAACATTCATTCATCATATATATCATTAGCAAGCGGCCCGCCGTCTCCCTTTGCCAAAGCTGTCAGCGCGTTATTACGCACGAAAAGTGCTTCGAAATTCAGAAATAAAGGATGCAGAAAAGAGCCGCCAGGGGATCTTTCCGATCCAAAATGTTTGATGGAAAAGAGTTATCCCGCCAAAGCCAGCGGAGAGAGCGGACCGGGCCAAAATGTGCATAATAAAAACGAATAAATTCATCCACATCAGAACCGCACAGCCCTAAACGCCCCGGAGCGCCTCAGATTAAGCTTTAACTCCGTTTTCCGGTGAAATGTTTAAGCTTTAATAACGCACACTCAGCAGCAATTAAGGTGAAAGTTTTAAAGCTTTCTGGTGCAAAATAGGGCATTACGCATGGAGGCGCAGAAGATCCGTGCAAACCCAGGCAAAGCTTTCAAAAATAATGAATTAACGCCCCCCCCGACCACTCCAAAAAAAAAAAAAAGGTGCGAATTTTTTGGGTGATGTTAATCTGCAAGAAACACACATGAGAATTGCATGCAAACTGAATTAAAACTGCAACAATAACAACAACAACAAAAAACAAGCCACGTTAGAGAAAAAGCTCCTGGTTCGGTTTAAAGTCAGAAGGATGCTGAGCGCAAGCAGTGAGCAAGGTGACAATGTAAAATCAGCCGAGTTACCTTGAGGACATCACATAAATGCCACTGAGAGGAAGCAGCGCTAGACATCACCGCGGATCTCCGCAAAAAGACAAAGAAGCCCGGCGAAAATGAGCAACTTGTTTGAAGTCATTAAAAAAAAGAAATCGGGGCAAAGAAAGAGGACGAGATGCGGGGCAATGTCACATCTCAATATTCCCACTTTGTTCCATTGCGCAGGCTCGTTTTGGAGAAGTGAGATTTAGCGAACAGGAGACGGATTTAGAGAGAAAATCCCTCACATTTATCTACATTACACAGACATTTTCAACAGGAAACAGCTGGGGCAGCGTTTGCCTCCTCCTAGTTCTAAGTTATTCATTAAGGATTTTGGGCACATGGTCAAATAACGTCATTTCTCCCCCCACTTTTTTTTTTTTTTTTTATTCTTTCAGTGAACGGGATGCAGTCTTGATCTTTCTCAGACTTGGTTAGACAGCAGCAGCAGCAGCAGCAGCACCTAACAGAACACCGTGGTTCTGCTTTATCCCCTGAAAGCTCAGGAGTGGGAAGTTAAAGACAAACCAAAGGTGATAGTTTCACTTTTTACTGGCTGTGCGCAAATCTGGTGCCACGGAATCCAGCAGTAAGTTCGTTTAACAAGAGAACTCGGTGATTAAAGTACGATTTTTGTTGCAATAAAGGGGAAAAAAGTGAAGTCTTGATCCTTTTAACTTTGTGGCAGAGGAGGATTTCCAGCTTCCCTGCGCTCTGTCACAGTGATTTATACCCCTGGGTTTCCTTCTCTTCTCCCTGATTTTCAATCAGTCCGTTTACTTGGCAGGAAAACGAAATATAAAATCACTGGCTTTCAAAGAAATTCTTACGCGTATGACGAGATTTATGTAAAGTTTCTCCCAGATAGAGACTCGAAATGTTTCCTGCTCTTTCTGCACCGGACGTGAAGCTCAGTCAGGTTAGATAGAGAGCGTCTGCAAACATTGATTTTAAAGATTTAGGTCTGGACTTTGACTGGGACGTTCTGACTTACAAATGTGACTGAATTGCTTATGTTTGATGGCTGAAAGGTGTGAATAATGCGTGTTTTGGTGTCGATCAAATACTAACTAAATAAGGTTTTGGTGGGGTTTTTTTTATTTTGGATTACATTGGTTGAACCTCGGACAGAATTTAGATAAAGTTAATATGTGTCTACAAATCACTTTTAAAACATATTTACACGACAAATGGAATCAGTAGGAAAACAAAACACATTTGCGTGCATTGTTTTCTAAACAAAGTGCAAAAAATTAAATTTGAGAAAAAAATCTAATCGAAAACTTTTCGGTAAAGTTGAGAAATTAGATTGCAGAACTAAAATAAATTAAAATATTGACCTTATCACGATAGGATTGATCCGATACCGACTTGGTGTTGATATTATCGATATTTTGGATTAGCTTCCATAAACGGCATCATGGTTTGATGCCGTGGTAGCGGCATCATGGTAGCATGATGCTGCTACCACGAAGGAAAATAAAACATTAATGCATCAGTAATTTTTCTAGACTTTGCTTGGAGTGTTTTTGGTTGAGGAGTTCCATGTTTCCGCTGATCTTTTACTTTTGTTAGGTTGCGTAAAACTGCTGCTAGCTGCTGATTAGCATCTGAAAAGCTCAAACAATTCCTGAACTATGACCCCAAATCAAAGGAGGCGTCTGGACCAGAAAGCAGAAACTCCAACGTCTCTCTGACCGGCTTTCTCACCATACGACCAATTAGATTTTAAAGATGAGTAGCAAAAGCAAATGAGGTGGATTAGCAGTACTCGCTAACAACTGATGAAGTGTACAAAATTTGATTAAGGGTTGAAATCGAGCTGTTAGCATGTCATGAGGTCTTTAGTCTATAGTCCAAAACGATTCGTTGAAGATACGACATTTAATTTAATCCCACTTTGGGATAAATGAAGTATTTCTGAATTGACTCAGATTTTTGAACGTCTGGCTCAGGGCCGTGCAGAGACCACTAAAGGGGCAGGTGCTCCAAAAAAAGAGGGCACATCTAACCGCATTTTAGAACAGAATATTAACAGCCTCTCAGCTTTCAGAGTTTAATAAACAATGATCAATTACAAAATTGTGAGATATTCAATCAAAGCTAACGAACATCTCCATATAGAGCATACAAGTATGCATATTTAAGATATTTTATTAGTAATTTCTTTCTGCTGGTCTATTTTGTTATTGGAAAGTATTGCAATATTCAAACCTGCAAGATATAGCAAGATATGTAAATCAGAGCTGAACCACCAGACATATTTTGTCTTTACAGAATTACACTATTAAAAATATAAACAAGGGCACAATGCAACCTTTTAGTGGACTGTAATCTATAAAACAAAGAGCTGCCTGTTTGCTACAGTGGAGATGAAGACGGTCCATTCAGGAAAGCAGAGCTGCATCAAACTTTAATGTGGAACTGCAGAAAAACAAATCAATTTGTGCATGTCAGAAATCTTTTCTTGATATAAGTTTTTGTTTCACTCAAAGTTTTGCTTGTGATTCTCACATGACGTCTTGAGCGGGGCCTAAAATCACAACAGATTTCTGATGTGTGCAAATAAAATTTTATGTTTGGCAAATAACTTTTTAAGTTCACAAGACAAAAATTAGTTATTTAATAAAAAAAAAAAAGTATTTTAAACAAAACGATTTGTTTTTTAAAAAGAAATCTTTACAATTCCAAAATTTTTGATTACAATCTTATTTTACTTAAATGAGGTTAGTTTTCTTTTCATTGAATAATTGGGAAACAAATTTAACTTCATACTCTGCGAACCAGACCCTAAACTTAAAGTCTGGGTTGAGTTTTTTTCCCCTTCATTAATGACACTTTTATTACATTCATTATATCTATCATGGTAATTCAGGGTGAGTTATTTTTAATTCTAAATGAATATCCTTGTTGGACTTTTATTTAAGTGTCATTTTCCTTCAAGATACATTTACCTAATGCTGGAATAAATGAAATGTACATTATGCAGCAAAGGAAATTAGAAGATCGGACATATATCCATTATGGAGATGATCGGTTTTAGACGGGCGATGAGCCCCTGTTGCATAATAAATACTAAAGAATGACTGATATCATTAACAATACAGGGGAGAAGCTTTTAGTTATCTGGCTTTGCTAGCAAAGTCGTTAGCTAGCAGCTAGCTAATAGCACAACAACAGCCTAATGTCTGTATGATAAAATACTGAATGATAGATAAGAACAGTTTTTCCTCACCTGGCTGTCTCCTCCCGCTCAGTGGTTCTTCAGAGAAAGGCAGAGGCCTGTTGTATTTCATTACCTCTCTGCTTAAACCACGACTCTGTGCTGAAGCAGAAACAAGACGTTCAACGTTTTCTGTCAACGGACAAGTAGCAAGTCTACTCCACTTTATTCACCAAAAACGATTTTTTAATTCAGCAAAAACTGTTCTGTAACTGGAGTTTAACGGCCTATGTTAAGCTCCAGTTAGCCGCCTTATCCAACTGCGCGAGAGGCAACTGCGTCATGCGTCACGGGCAAAAGGTCAAAGGTAACAAGGTGACCGGCTTATTATGTTGTACAAAAAGAAATAATAAAAAAAAAATAAAAAAAAAAAATTATATATATATATATATATATATAATACTTTTAGTACATGTTATGTGTCAGAAGAGGGCTTAGAAAATAATACCAAAAAAACAAACAAAAAAAATTTGGCCAAAAGGGCACTTGGGGCAAGGAGCAAAAGGGGCAGGTGCTCAAGCCCCCCCATCCCCCACCTGGACGTGCCTGGTCTGGCTCTTTTCCCACCGAGCTGAAGCTCAGAAGAACCACGATGCGGCGTCTATATTTGCCTCCCCTGCCGGACGGTGTCATTAACAGGAACTGCTTGGTGGAATACAATAAGGATGCTCCTCTGAAGGACAAAGCTATTTTCCCGATGACACCGCTACCGTCCAGTTAGCTTAAAACGCCCCATCTCTGTTCTGAAACCTGATCTGGATTCCTCAACCTGCAGCGGACTGGAAATGATGAGTCTATAGATATTTGCTGATGAAGAGGAGCGAGGCAGGATGGGCGGAGGGAGCTGACCTTACCTTCCCCTGCCTGCGTCTGGTTATTTGAACCGTCTCTGTGAAAATAACCACAGAGACTCCCGCTCTTCTTTCTTTGATTGTGAGACTTTTGGACCCGCTCAGCGCCACCTTCAGCCTCCAGCCGCCCCACAGCTTCATCTTCTGAGACATCCGCCTCAGTGAACTCAGCGGCCGAGAAAACGCTTCATTTAGCCTCTTAAATCATACAACTGAATCATTTTAGACAAACAAAAGATGTTTCACACCGCCTCTAATTTGATTGTCGTGAACAAAACTCGTGCTCTACCTTCTAAACAACATGTTTTTAGGGTTTTAGAAGATATTTTATTGCTTCAATTGTTTTGCCAACACTGAAAACAATTGCAGGGCAAAATAAAAGGTATCAATCCTAATAAAGTAATAAACAAGTGTCAATGCCTTCTGCTAGCTCAGCTTATAACAAATAATGAGATTAGCCATCATAACTATGCAGATGATACACAGCTCTACGTTATGATGTCACCAGCTGGCTCTGAACCAACCAATCACTGAACAAATAAATGTGTGGATGCGCCAAGTCGTTAACAAAACTGAAGTTATTAACGAGGTGGAACAATCTAGAGTTGGTTTTTACGACTCTAAACGAGCTATCAGGCCTGAAATCTGAGTCTGAACCTTCAGAGACACATAGACGGTTACAAAGTCGGCCTTTTATCACCGGAAGATCATTTCCAGGATTAAAGGAAGATCTAGAGAAACTCATCCATGTTTTTATCTCTAATCGCATTGATTACTGCAACAGCATCTGCCAGAATGCTGCTGGTGGCGTTCTGACTAAAACCAGTCCTTCCTCTGGCTCCCTGGAGCTCAGAGAATAGACGTTAAAATACGTTTGTTAGTTTATAAATCACTCAACAGCTTGTAACAACCTTCCAGGTCACTCAGATCTCCTGAACCAAACATGGAGAAGCAGCATTCAGCTTTTATCCACCACAAATCACAGAGTTCCTTTAAATCAAGGCGAACTATATGTAATTTGTACTACTGTTGAATAATTGGTTACTGAATTCTGTTTTATGCTTTGTTGCTGAAACGCGTTTTACAAATAAACTTGACTCGGAGGAAACAGTTCATCTTGTTTCGGTCGAGAAACCGAAACTCCAGACAGAAAAGACTGAGATTTGGATCTACTGTGGATCGGTTTCGGGTTCACGCTTTGAGTTTGTGAAACTTTTCATTCCTAATTAATTTGGAGATCAGATACGGCTCCACGGCGATTCCTCTGGAAATGATCCGGTACTGGATTTGAAACGAGAAACATTCCCACTCTGAAACAGATTCATGGCCAACTAATGGGGAAGCTGTCTTATGTTTAAAGAGTTAACTTACACAAGAGTAAAATTCTTGGTTTCAAACTGAGTTGTATCACCTCATTTGGAACAGTGTTTACATGTTAACACACGGCGATCCAAAAGGACTTGTGATTTTGTTTTTCCTGCAGCGTTAACAGCATCCCTTTACGTCTCTGCTGCCAAACAAATGTCCAAGTCAGCGATACACAAACACACACACACACACACACACACACTCACACAGGAGACCGAGAGCGGGGCCGAATGCAAATGAAAGGATGAAAAAAAGGTTGAAAACTGAGATAAAGCTTTTGCAAAACTTGTGTGAACCAAAAACGGGGGCCCAGACCAAGATGGGGAGGGGCTGGCGCAAGCTAGCAGGTTCACTTAAGGACACGCACTTGATTAGGAGAGTAATACTTCTGTTTCTGTTGATAATTTGGAGGGTTTTTCCTCCTTCACCCATTGACTAAAACAAAAGAAGAAAAGGGCTGTAAAAACAATGAATGAGGGGGACAGGACGGGAAATTTCTGGTGTTTTACCTTCCCAAACAGTCTGTGTGTGGCAACGCTAGCTCACATTGTTATCAAAGCCCCCTTGTGTCCTGTACATGTTTCATATGGAAGGAATAAAGGTGCGTCATGGAGCAAATGCAGAAAATGGGGTGCTTGTTTTGATACGCTGTCTTTCCACAGTAACATTTAGGGGTCACAGGATTTTGGCAAAACGGACAGGAAAATCTGTGGTGCCTGCTGATGATCAAAACCCACATTTTCAGAAACTGTTAACTGTTTGTGGCGAGGCTTTCAACGAGCTAAACTTTAAGGCTGCACCACCCTGTTTTACTGGTGATGAAAACAAAAGCAGTACGGACTGGATTTAATGAAACTGCAGGTCTCTCCGAGTGGCTGAACTCACCACGACTGTACTTTAACAGCATTGATAAACTTCAACCTGCAGACGGGGGTCACTTCATCTGTCCGTCACTTGTGGACAAAACTCCAACCTAGTCTGACCCTCTGCTCACAGCTTTTGCATGTAGACTGGACATAAACCCTTCAGCAACTCCACACTGCAAAAACACAAAATCTTACCAAGTATTTCTAGTGCAAATATCTAAATGAGGCAAAACTAAAGTTTTCAGAAGCTTGTTTTGAGTCAATGATTCCTTAATATTGAAAAAAAAATCTTCTAGTGGAACTAGTGCAAATATTAAGGAATTATAAACTCCCATATATTGTTGAAAAGTTACATGTAAGTGAGTTTTGTCTTGTTTTAAGTGTATTATAAGCCTGGCGGGCCACCAGGCTTTACTTGTGCCCCCACCAGGCTAAGCATTGCTTAGTTTTTAAAGTTTTTTAAAAAAATGTTTGCAGTTTTAAGATGTTTAATTTGGTGTTCAGCAGGGGTGAAAGTAGGGGGGTACGGCAGGGTACTGCGTACCCCTAAAAGATTTAGCGGGGGTACGCAGTACCTGCAAGAGAGGAGCGGCTGTCTGCAGTAAAAAATCAGTGGGTTCACTGTGCAGCTGTGAATGCGCCCACTACTCAGCCGTGACTGATTAGTTTTTTAAGAACAACCTAAAACACGACCTAATCAGTTAGTGAATAAAATTTTTCCCATTTCGTATTGTTTCTGAGCTCTTCGTGCTTTTCTAGAGCAGCGGTGCAACACGTCAATCATGGAAGGTTTTGAGTCGATCTCGGCATTAAGTGACAAACTGAACGCGGCCAGGAGGCTGAGACCAGCACGTCCTCTGGACCGCTTAAAACGTTCGTAACTTTATTAAAGAACAACAAAACGTGCTCAAATTAATGACCCAACAAAAATAACAATCTCAGTGATTATTGGTTCAACAAGGTGTTGCGCAATTCTGTGCGTTTCGGTTCCATTACCAAAATAACGAGCAGAGCAGGAGTTTAAAATGAACTAAAATGAACTAATCAACCGCTGTGTTCATGAGAGGTTTATTAATGATCGCAAAATAAATGTTATGTTTTTAACGTAATCTCTGGTCGGCTTGTGGAGTTGAGGCGGTTCCCACGGCAACGGGTGTGCTTAAATGACAGAGAAAGAGAGAAAGAGAGAGAAAGAGAGAGAGAGAGAGAGAGAGAGAGAGTAAAAAGGTGTGAGTGGTTTAGAGTTGATCACCTCTTCGGGTTGTTTTACTTTTGTTTATCTTTGCTCTGGCGCATTACAGCCGCTGTAATTTCTGAACGTTCAATAAACGACAAACTTGAACTAATTACCTCGTTCTTTGTGAATATACGTCATTTACAACAAACATCAAACACGGTAAATATGTTTCATTCAGTATTTAACAAACAAATGGCTTCTACCGCGATAATTATGTGAAATTAAATTAATTGTCTAATATAAAAATACAGTTTGGTGCTGTCGGGCTCAGAGTCTGAGAGGCTTTTACTTTATCAAACTTTTTTTTTTTTTTACCTCTTATTTAGTGGAAATATTGATGTTGATTAGATTTTCTCCAAAATGATAACATTTTTCAACCTTTATAGCTCCACTGTTGAAAATGAGGCTCTAACATTCACAAATGAAATTGAAATAAAATCCAGTCCAACACCTTGTTTGAGGTGATTCCTCTGGAACCTGTTGGAGGAAAAATATCCCAACTTCAGAAGATGAGCTTTAACCTAACAGAGCTCTGTGGTTCCTCCTATCAGTATGAGAGTCAGGGTGAGGAGGCGCCATGTTAGGAAGAGAAGTGGAAGCTGCAGGATCTTCAGAGCAAACAGGTCATGATGCTGGGCTACTGATTATCCCTCTGTCTGGACACAGGATCAATATAACCAGTTTAAAAGCTAAAATGAATGGTTATATGCCAGACATGGAAAACTGGGACGCACTCCATGCCATGATGTTCAGCCTTTAAGTCTCATGGCATCTCAAGGTGTCAACATTACAGCCAGTGGGCTGAAGGAGGAAATACAGCTTTATTTTGTAGCAATTCAGGAGCTAACCAGCTTTTATCACTTTGCAAAAAAATTAATCAGCACAGAAACTCCAAAGCACACAAAGAAGGAATATATATATTGGCAGGGTGCAAGATGCTGGCAGGGAAAGCGTACATGGAACGACATAACCAAGTGCTGGGCATAGTGTACAGGAACATCTGTGCAGAAAATGGACTGGAAGCCCCGAGATCAAAGTGGGCAACACCCCCGAAGGTGGTGGAGAATGACCGAGCTAAGATCCTGTGGGACCTCCAGATCCAGACAGACAAAATGGTAATGGAGAACCAACCGGACATTGTGGTGGTGGATAAAGAACAGAGGAAAGCCGTTGTGGTGGATGTAGCAATACCAAGTGATTTCAACATCAGGAAAAAGGAGCACGAGAAACTGGAGAAATACCAGGGCCTCAGGGAGGAACTGGAAAAGACCTGGAAGGTGAAGACCACAGTGGTGCCTGTGGTCATCGGGGCCCTCGGGGCAGTCACCCCCAAACTGCAGCAGTGGCTAAAACAGATCCCAGGAACAACATCAGACATCTCAGTCCAGAAATGTGCAGTTCTAGGCACAGCCAAGATACTGGAGGACCCTCAAGCTCCCAGGCCTCTGGTAGAGGACCCGAGCTCAGAGGACGAGAGAGATCACCTGCGGAGGGTGAGAAGGGAATTATATATACACTGCTCAAAAAAATAAAGGGACTTTATTGTCTGGACTTAAACAACACAATATAACTCCAAGTAAATCAAACTTCTGTGAAATCAAACTGTCCACTTAGGAAGCAGCACTGATTGACAATCAATTTCACCTGCTGTTGTGCAAATGGAATAGACAACAGATGGAAATTATTGGCAATTATATTTCATTCATTCAGATCTAGGATGTGTTATTTGAGTGTTCCCTTTATTTTTTGAGCAGTATATATATATTTACTTATTTATTTTTTTGTCATAGTATCCCCGAGAATTTAAAACTACTTTCACCCCTGGTGTTCAGGTATTAATCTTTCAATAACAAATAATTATCAAGTGATGTTTCAAATTTCCTGTCAACTTTAATGAATAGCTGGCATACCCCTAAAAGATTTAGCGGGGAATCTCTTGTTAACAAACTTGTTAATCTCTGGGATTAACAAGTTTTCTGAGGGAAACCTTGAATGAAATTCTCATCAGAGACTAAACCAAAAATACTGTGTAAGATTTTCTGTTTTTGGAGTGTGCAAAGCTTTAGTCTCAAAACTCTAACAAGCATCACTTCAGAAGTCTTGGGTTTCATTCAGAATCGTGCTTATTTAACTTTTAGCAACCATAAAGTTGACTTTTGCTGTCACTAAAGGCTGTTTCTGGCTGTTTTGTCGTCTGCGCTACATATTTTAAATCACGACCGTCTTTCTGGAGATGTTCTCTGATATTTTTCTTCTATCGTCAAAGAACAAAACACGTAGCGTTTGGTTGCTTTTATTAATGCTAAATTAATTTTAACAGCTAATGTGGTGATTGGGGTCTGTAGAGTCTTACATTGAGTCAATAGTTTCAAATTCAACTTCATAAATACTTGTTGTAACTCAAATTTATGTAAGTTTCTTCAAAGAGTGGTGGATGGGATTTCTGCTGTAGCAGTCAGCTATACAACGAATCTGAAAAAGCCTCTGACTGAAGACGGTTTCTGTATGTTTTTTGGTATTTTTATTAATCATAAAATTGCGTAAATTGAAATAAACATATATTTGCTTAGTGGAAACACACCAATTAAAAAAAAAACTCAAAAAAGTTTTTCCGCCAAGATGAGGTGGTTTTTACAGCCGTATCAAAGTAAATGTATTTCACCAAACTGCAGTGGAAACACACGGGTCAGGTGATCAACAGCCGGATGTTACTACTGCTGGAAACCACAAAGAAGACGACGACAGGATGTAGTAACTATTTACATCAGTTGCGTGAACAAAATTGTTCCTGCATAATTTTAACTTCACTTATTGTTTAATGGAAACACCACAATTGCATAATTATGGTTTATCAACATTCGCAGAATATAGACAAAGATTTGGGCACATTTGTAATAGAAATGCAGGTATTGTCGCGACATGCTAACAGCTCAGTATTCAGGCAGCAGAGACTCATCCACCTCATTTGCTTTTGCCTCACGCCTTTAAATCTTTGTCTGAGCGCTTGATTAGAAATCTGGGGAGGAGTTTCTGTTCTTTTGTTTAGCTCTGTTTTGGGTTTTGGGGTCGTAGTTCCAGTATTATTTAAGCGTTTGAGATGCTAATCTGTTCCTGCCAGCTGTAAAAACAACACCTTCTCGCCACGGTTACGCATCATAACAACTCTCCAGAAGTCAGAGACGTGTAATGCTTCAACCAAAAAATTATGAACAGAAGTCCACCAAAGAACAAATCAAAACTAATGTAACAGAGCTATTCCAAAGAGTGACGCAGTGGATGTTTTCCTGTTGTATATCATCTTTTTCAATAAGGGAATCCCATGTTTCTTTTCTCTAAAATTATTCCCTACATCTGTCTGCTGTGGGTGTTGATGATTTAAGAGCATCTTTTTGCTCTTAATTCAATTGAAAAGCAGGTTGAATGGTGTATTTATATATAGCTTTCAAATATAATTCATTATTTTCAAATAACGTTGGAAAACAGCATCCAAATACTACATAGAAAAACTAGTATTTTACATTTCTAACTTTACAAGATTTTTCTATGAGCCTTTGCTACAATCGGTAGTAGCCACACCGGAACTTTAATTCTATTGGCTGAGAGGTTGCCAGGCAACGGTACTTTTTGATCCAAGCAGAAGCAGAAAATGATTCCCAAGTGAGCGGAGAGGAGATTTGATCCGAGTGGAGGCAAGCTTTGAGAAAGTACAGTGAATATTTGAAAGAAAGCAGAAGACTACAAGTTTTTAAAAGTTTTGATAGCAAAAGACATGAACTCCTGCTTTCAGACTGAAAATGTGTGCTCTCGAATTATGGCAGAAAAATTCCCCCACACCTTTAGCTCTTAAAAAGAGCAAACACAGTCACTCTAATAAAACGTAGCGTGACGGATAAATCCTCTGCAACCTTCAAATTAAAGACGGTTCTTCCGCTTCCCTTCAATTTCTGAAGTTAACACGAACAGCGTGATGAATTGTGAAAAGAAGGGAATAAATTTCTCAAACAGAAAACGCTCAAAACATCTGACTTCCAAGAACAGATGTAATGCGCTGTTATTCTAGTAGAACACCCACACAAAAAAAACTACTTGTTAATGGGAACATTAGGAGCCCTTTAAAACCTTTGATATTGGCCTTGAATTTGTCATGAATAATGTTCAGGTTAGGGACCCAGCGGGTGTCGTGGTTTGGGGGCTCTGAGTTTTGCACTGAAAAGGCTTCAGAAATCATCTTAAGGTTAGTAGTTTCCCCGTGTGCGCTGAATCACAGTGGAATCTAAAGGAAATAATTGTTGGGGTTTATTTTTCGGGTTACAAAATCACTGCTGGCACAATTATTGGAACCCCTGCTGTTACCTTGTCCAGCCCACTATTACCACTAGTACAGAATGTAGTGTTCTCCTATAATATTTTACAAGGTTGGAGCATACAGAGAGAAAGATTTGTGACCATTCCTCTTTGCACAATATCTCCAAATTGTCCAGAGTCCTGGGTACTCTCTTCTCTTCAGCTCAGCCCTCAGGTTTTCAATAGGACTCAGGTCTGGGGACTGATATGGCCATAGAGAAGATCGGTTTTGTATCTGATGCAACACATCTGAGTTGATTAGGCCCCATGCTTCAGATTCTTATCCTGCTGAGCCGTTTTCAGCTTTCTTTCAGGTTTTTATTTAATAACTCTCGTTTATCTCAACTTCAGTAGTTTTAAACATCCTCTGATTGTAGATCTGATCAGGGTTTGGAACGGTAACTAAATACTTGATGCAATTTTTATCATTTTAAAAGCTCAACACAGATTTACTCTATTTGAAGGTAATGTTTTCTCATCTTTTTCATTTTGAAGCGTCCCTAAAACCGAACAGAAAGAAGTGGATTACAAACCAGGCTAACGAAATATTAGCAGCACCTCAGCTTAGCTGGCATATTACCTAACTTTAGCAAAGTAGATCATGTTTGTTATTGTTAGCTAGCATGTCAATGTTAGCACTTTATCTAAACATTTTTAATAAGCTGCTGATAGCACATAACATATATAGAAGTTATCTTACACAGCCATATTAGCATTATTTGTAACAATATAACTAACATGCTAATTAGCACTGTCAATAGTTGCTTTTGATAAGATGCTACTGTTAGCATTTTAGCTAACTTCTGTTAGCATAACAAATGGTTTGTTACTTTTAGTTAACATGCTATCATTAGCTAATTGTAGCACATTAGCTAATGTGACTTAAACACTAATTTATCAACAATAAAATCCTGATGACTTATGATTGATGATATAATCATTTTTAAATTATTACAAATAAAGGTAACAGAGCTTTAAGTTACAAAGTTGATGAACTCTGGATGGCCCGCTTCAGGAATTTTAAAGAGTTTAGATGCAAAAATGTATAAATAAACTTAAAACACAGTTGTAATTATTAAAGGAAAAATATATTTTAGTTATATTAGAGCTGTAGTTAAGAGCTGCACTGCTGATTTTGCAAAACGTGACTTTAATGTAGGATTTTTTTATCACAAAATATTTTGTTTTTGTTTTATGGGAATGAAATAAGACAAACCAGAAATAATTCTCACCCGTTCTTCGTTTCCATCTTTTGTAACCCAATAGATTCACTCCAAGTTAGTTATTTTTCTTCTCAAATCTACACAATACGTTATGAAATGAAAAAGTGGAAAGATTTTCTCCTGCGTTTGTAATTTCATAGACATAATAGGTACATAAGTATTCCCACTCTTTGTTATTGCACTCAGAAGTGACCTCAGGGGTAATTTGATGCAAGTCCAATTGTGGTAACTTTAGAGATCATTTGGGGCAGAAAACACTTATCTAGACATGGTCTCACAATTCACAGTGTAGGTCAGAAACCAAGCAATGACGTCAAGAAAATTTTCTGTAGACCTCCGAGACCACAATATATTCAAACAGAAATCAGGCGAAAAATACAGAATATTTTGGCAACACTGGATGCCCCAAAAAGCACTCTGGCCTTCGTTATTTGGAAATGGAAGAAATATGAAACCGCAAGGACCTTATGAGCAATCCAGGTGAAGGGCCGTGGTCAGAGAAAGATGGCGCTAGAGTGTTCATTTAGCGACAGAAGGACAAGAAGAAGAAGAAGGTCATCTATTGTCTGCACACTCCACAAATCACGTCTTTCCTCACTGAAAGGTACATTAATATTTCTCTGGTCTGAAGGCATAAGGACTGCTAATGACCAAACTAACACCATGTGCACTGTGAAGCATAGTGGTGGCAGTATGGTGCTGTGGGTATTTTTATTCATGGTAACTAGAGATTTTACAATCAAACCTCCACTGTAGGTCTCTGAAATTCACACACTGAACTCCTCATGTGAATAAACGCACGGCTCCTGCGTTAACCAATCAGAGCCAGAGGGAGGATCTTAGAGCTGTCAATCATCCTCGTCTACACACTGCTGAATGTGCCAATGGCAGAGAAACAACTTACCTGTTTTTCTGCCGTTATCGGTGATCGCCATGCTCTCTGGTGTTATCACTTTTGGGGTGAGTTAGCAGCAGCATAGCGGATACACAACGTGATTGACAGCGCAGAGACCCTCCTCCTGGTTCTGCTTGGTGTGCAGATGACAGCATGTCCATAGGGAGAAGGCAGAGGAGCTTGATTTTTTTTCATACATTATCCGTCTCATATCATGTTCTTGTGACAGAGACAGTCCTAACAAATAAGTTAAAAAAAAACAACAAATTTTGTACATTAAAGTTATATAGTGCAGCTTTTTTAGGTGAGTTAAAAATGTTAGGTCGAATGGATGATGCCCTTTGAACTCGACTGGATACAAATGTGAGCGAAAACCCCAAAACAATCTTGAAAACATATTTCGTATCGATCAATGTCGATAATTAATGCTTTAAAAATCTGAAATACAAACTAGTGAGGAGACTTTTCCTGTTTTATCCAGTTTTCACTCCTCGCTGTTGTTTTTTTTTCCCCCCAGCAGTTATGAGGCGAAACCTTAAACTGCTGCTACGCCAATTACTCAACAGGCTGTTGCTAGGTAACCAAGGAATGGGTGAGTTGCTAGGTAATCAAGGAACCAGTGAGTCAGTTGATTCCACGAGGCTTTTTTAGCTAGCAGTGAGCGGCTGAAGCCTTTCCTCTGCATACATCTCCCAGAATGCTGTGCGGTTCTGGATCAGAGTTTAGTGAATATTCTATCAGTTGTATTAACTATTGCTATATATATGTATTGTTACTGATTTATGCTGTCATATAATAAGGAGCGAATCCTTTAGCTTTTAGCAGTTTGCTGCGTCCTGTACGGGCCGCATGGAGGAACCTCGGTTCCCCTCCTACTGAGTGTTGACGCGAGTCTACCCCACACACCGACCTGTTGAAGCCTGCTCCAGGCATTCCCCTCTATTTGCAAATCCAGGAAAGTTCCTGTGACTCAGAAACAAAAACACAAAACAAACAGATGAAGGAACAATATTATCCCCCCAGTAATTATTGGCTTAATGTGGCTGCAGGAGATAATCCGAGACGAGAGCCAACATTTCAAACAATGCACAGATTCACGGTTCGGCTTTGCTGGAAATCTGCTGCCTCATGCTGCGTTCAGATCTGGACGGTGGCCTGTAAGTGACACCTCTAAGCAGGCAGGGAAGAATGCTGTCTGTGCAGCTAAGTGAACCAACAC
Source organism: Poecilia reticulata (assembly GCF_904066995.2). Classification (NCBI taxonomy): domain Eukaryota; kingdom Metazoa; phylum Chordata; class Actinopteri; order Cyprinodontiformes; family Poeciliidae; genus Poecilia; species Poecilia reticulata. The sequence continues at coordinate 5,330,233 of NC_088852.1, read as the reverse complement.
AGGAGCAGCGGCTTGGTGAGGGTGAGGGGTTGGGCTGCAGAGCGGGCCTCGCTTCTCACCATCTGGCACCGCCGGGACAATGTCTAGGAAAGAGACCGCTGCCAGGCCTCAATTACTGGGGGGAATAATCCAGGACACACTGAAGCAATTAGAGCCCCATATAAATCAATATGCTTTGGGTTAAAAAGTGATCTGCTCCAAACACTCTGGAGAGGCTGCTGCTTGATTTTTCTCAGAGACGGGAGCCTTTTTTTTTTCCCCTTTCTTTTTTTTTTTCTGTTAAAAACCGACGGGATGATGCAGCTGTTGCGGTTTCCACCGTCACTCAGGCTGCGTCAACGGTCAGGTGAAAAGGACTGCGAGGAAGAGAAGCAGGATAAATATTGACTCTCGGCTACTGGGCCTGAGTAAACAGTTGTGAAACTGATGTTGCATAAAAGCAGAAGCTGCATAAACAAGCAGGGCCGCCTGCAGAACAAACGCGGCTCTACGCAGAACCTTCACGGCTTACTGAGAATCGGTATTAAGGTTTCAAGTCAAGCAGAAGCTCTGGATTATTTATGCATCGGGATGCTTCGCCACGAGCCGCTGAAACCGATCATCAGCGTGTTACTGCCACCTAGTGGCCGAACAGCACAACTACAGACTGATTTTTGTCTGCTTTAGTTCCCTCAACTCTGATGCATCTCTGCAATTTGTATTTTATAAAATACAAGACCAGCCAGTGGTGGAGAAAGTACTCAAAAAATTTACTTAAGTAAAAGTACAAATACACAGTGAAAAATGTACTTAAGTAAAAGTCAAAGTACCACATTAACATTTTACTTAAGTAAAAGTAAAAAAGTCCTGGCTTTTAAAAATACTTAAGTATTAAAAGTAAAAGTACTCGCTGAATGCATTACCTAATCGCTAATATCAGTAAGTGTACCGATCGTATTTAATTTTAATACATCAGAAATGTGCCATTTTAATGAACACTACCACAGATTAAACATGTTCTTATTGTGTTTACTCTCTGTAACAGTTTAGACTTAGATATGTGATTCTATGAATCATAATTTCAGGGATGGAAACATTTTGTCTCCTGTCCTGACATAGCATGAACTTCATTAGTGACATTTATTTAGAAAGAAATCCAACTTACAGGGGATGTAAAGAAGGTGCGGGGAGGCAACCAAGGAGCCATGTAGCAGAGTTGTAGTCAAGACCACCGAACCCGAGACCAAGACCAGCGCCCCGCGCTAAATGACACAATAAAATTAAGTTTACCTATCAAAATTGGTTCTCAGATTGATCTGAAAGATCCACATTCCCATAAAAACACCTAGATATTAAATACTTAGAGCTGAAATATATTTAACCAGTATCAATTAAAACTCACTTCATTCTGTTTTGCTTTCATCGCTGTGCTACAATCCGCAGAGGTCTCCTGCTATCCCTAGAAAAATAACGCCCTGGGTGGTTGCCCATATTGCATATGTCAGAAACCACAACTGAAACATCGCCATTAACGGTAAATATCGTTCAACTATGAACACTGTCCAACGGCGCAACAAGTAACTAAGCAGAATGAGCATCATGACTGTTTTCATCCTCCCTCCCACTGCGATGTTTGCCACCATGACGGAGACGAAATCAATCAATGAGCAATGAGCATGTTCTGTGTTCATACGTTCAACTTTTACTTATTCAGCGATTAAATGAATGTCTATATATATATATATATATATATATATATATAGCTACTGCAGTGTACACAAGAACAAAGAACGGCTCTCAGTGAGGCTTCAGTCCTTAGGACTTAGTAAAGATCCGTCCAGAAGAATCGGATCGTTCCTGAATGTCATATCACTATATTGCAGACTTTGGTCACAGCGTTGTCCCATATATGCGACACCTCAGTCAACACCTCCACACAATAATTCAGCGCATGAGTGACAACTTTTTTTCATCAGATGCAACATGTGTCTCAGTACAGCTAGCTTTGCTAGCACAGATCTTACCTTTCTTTAAGCTTTCCTTCCAAGTGACGCTAAAAGTTGGACGACGTCCCACCGTCTGTGAAAGCGAAGCGCTGCTGATTTTACATGTCGCCATATCAATTTATGCAGCTATTATATTATAGACAAACATCTCCTCCCGCTCAGAGGAAACCACTGCGCATGTCTGGAGCTCCGCGTGCGAGTAAATGTGGAGCCGATGGGTGACAACAGACACTAATTCACGTTATTGCTTGGATTTTACGGCGCCACCTTAAATCCCTGAACTTCACATTTTAACGGACAAAAAGCGCAACGCGACTTGGATGTAACGAGTAACGCGACACTTTTGTAGAAATGTAGTGAAGTAGAAAGTACAGATACTTACTGTAAAATGTAGTGGAGTAAAAGTAGAAAGTCCCCATTATTAAATCTACTTAAGTAAAGTACAGATACACGAAAACTGTACTTAAGTACAGTAACGAAGTACGTGTACTTCGTTACTTCCCACCACTGAGACCAGCACGTCAAAGTTTTATTTAATTAACCCACACGGGGAAAAAATAAAAACTTGTGACAGTGTATTTGGACATTGTAGATAGAAAAAAAGATATTCAAATTTTCTAGAAATTTATTAGTTTCAAAAGGGTAAAAATATGTGGCACAGTGGCACAGTTGGTAGAGCTGTTGCCTTGCAGCAAGAATGTTCTGGGTTCGATTCCCGGCCTGGGGTCTTTCTGCATGGATTTTGCATGTTCTCCCTGTGCATGCGTGGGTTTTCTCCGGGTACTCTGGTTTCCTCCCACAGTCCAAAAACATGACTGTCAGGTTAATTGGTCTGTCTAAATTGTCCCTAGGTTTTAGTGTGTGTGTGCATGGTTGTGTGTCCTGTGTGTCTCTGTGTTGCCCTGCGACAGACTGGCGACCTGTCCAGGGTGAACCCGCCTCTCGCCCGGAACGTTAGCTGGAGATGGGCACCAGCAACCCTCCCGACCCCACTGAGGGACAAGGGCGTCAAGAAAATGGATGGATGGATATATATTTTGAGAATCACAGAAAAAAAGTCATACATAAAAAATGTTCAACTTGAAACATTTTCGATGTTTGAAATTCAGACATTTCCATGCTTTCTGTAGATTTCTGTAAATGCTAAAATTTCTCAATTTATTTCTAGTAAATTTTAAACTTTCAAAACTTACAAATTTCCTGGTTTAGTTCTAGAAATTTTCTGAGATTAATCTAAAAATGTCAGATTTTGTTTTGGTGGAAAATTGTCCTTATTCCATATTAACAATGGACGTAAAAACTTGATGCTCAGCACACTGGATTTCAATTTTATCTCAAATTTCCCAGATCACACCTTGATTTCAACACTTTGACCCACCAGTATTTTCTAAAATCGACTGAATCCTACCGTTTTCAATTCTAAAGTTTTAAAGCAAGATACTGGACCTGTGGTTCTTGTGGAAGAAGATTTGGGAAAATGGAAATAATACATTTTGAATTCAATCTCAAGAATTGTCGTTTTTTCCCTTTAGAGCTCCATCTCCTCTTTCATGGGTTCATGATCTGGTTAAAACGGAATTTTTATATTCTGAAGTGTTAAAGGATCTGTCAGGTATTCCAGCACTTACTTGACAAGTCCAGGGTTAGTAGATGCATCTTGACCATCCACACTCCTAAAGCTAGAAGCAACCTGCAGATGATAGGACCTCGCTATTATTTAAACAGTTAAATGTGAAGGAATGCTGCAAAAACTCCAGTAAGACACTCAAACTTGTTTAAAAGCGTGAGAACTCTGATTGCAGCTGTTCTGTAAAGACTAAGAAACAGAGAGATGGGTCAGAAACACGAAGACAAAAGTGGTGGGAACAAATGAAACAAAGACTAAGTTTTGTTTGACAGAAATCTTGAAACAACATACCAACCCTCAAATGGGTCAGATGAGGAGGATTCTCCAGGTAAAAAACATCCAGATCAGATCGATTTCTGCACATATTAAATCTTTTCCAGGATACTTTTTGATAAAAAGTACACAAAGTAGATGTATTCCGCAAGAAGTAATCTTTTCTCTGTTGACAAATTGAGTAATATTGAAATTATTGTTGGAATTGATCATTTTTATTTTAAAGACAAGACAGATAAAGGATACTAAAAAGTAAGACACCAATGACGGTTCAAGTTTTTAATGTTTCAAAGTTCAGAAAAGCAACATTTTTCTGCAGCCTTTCTGATTATTCATTCCTTTTGTTTTACAAGTTAACTCTGTGATGCTTAAAGGAAAATAAAAACAATGACTCGTAAACAAAATCCAATGAAGAAATTCAGAGTTCACGGGTTAAATTCTAGACCGACTTCCGCTGCGAACGTTTGTTCCAGCTTCACGTCGTGAGTGAGCGAATGTTCCCACAGCAGCTTCTTCTGCAGGAAAACCAACCCGCAGTCCTCACAGACGAAGCTCCGCGTTTTCCCAGTGTGAGTCCGCTGGTGTTTCTTCATGTGGTAGGACAGCCGGAAGGTTTTGTCGCAGAGGTCACATTTAAACGGTTTCTCCCCCGTGTGGATGCGCATGTGAGACTTCAAGTAGCCCGACTGGATGAACGCCTTGCTGCACACATCGCACTTGTACGGCCGCTCTCCGGTGTGGTAGCGGTTGTGGAGCCGGAGCTCGTTGGCGGTCAGGAAGGTCTTCCCGCAGACGGTGCACTGGTGCGGTCTCTCCCCGGTGTGGATGAGCTCGTGCCTCTTCAGGGACGTCTCCTTCATGAACTGCTTGCCGCAGGTCTTGCAGGGGTAGCGCACGCCGATGTGGACCTGCTCCACGTGGTTGCTGAGCTGCAGCTTGGTGCGGTAGGCCATGTCGCACTGCGAGCAGCTCCAGGGTTTCTCCTCGGAGTGCGTCCCCATGTGGACCGTCAGCTCCGAGGCTGAGCGGTAGCACTTCCCACACTGCCAGCACAGAAAGGGCTTCTCCCCGGTGTGCTTCCTCTGGTGGACCGTCAGGCAGTTGGATGAGCGGAACTTCTCGGGGCACATGTTGCAGGCGTATGGGAACTCTCCCTTATGTATCCTCTGGTGGATGGCGAGGTAGGACAGCTGGACGAAGGATTTGTCGCACTGCGGACACGGGAAGGGCCCGGTGAAGCCGTGCTGCTTCTCGTAGTGTTCCCTCAGTCGTCTCAGAAGGGTGAAGCTCTTCTCGCACATTGTGCATTTCATCGGCCGGTGCATGAGCTTGTGCCGTTCGAAGGCGGCCTCATTCCCCAGGATCTTGCCGCACTCCTTGCAGTAGAGCGGGTCGTGGATCCGCTGGTGGACTTTGAGCATCGTGACGCTCTTGAACTCCTTATTGCAGTCATCGCACTTCATCACTTCCCGGATCTCCACCTTGCAGACGTTCTCCTGGTGCTCCTTCAGGGCAGACGGATACTCAAAGTGTTTGCCACAGTTGGAGCACCAGACGGGGATCTTGGCCGTCTGGCCTTGTGCGGAGTCGGTGCCGCTCGCCTCGCTGTGGCTGGGTCCGGCTCTCTGCTCCTTCTTCCACGACAGACGGGAAGTCTTCTTGTGGCAGATGGCGTAGATCTGGTGTCTCTTCAGGCCGTGCATGTGTTTGAACCTCTTCTTGCAGTGGACGCAGTGAAACGGTCGGTCCTCTGTGTGGCACTGGATGTGCCTGTTCAGGGTTTTGATGCTGTCAAACACCCTGCTGCACACAGGGCACGCCTTTGGGGCTTTCTTTCTCCTCAAACCCACCACAGTCCGGTTATCCGTCATAGTTTCTGCAGGCGGGTCTAATTGTGTTTCTTTCTTGACTAATCCGTCTGGATCCTCCTGGTTCTGGGGTTCTGCTTCTGCCAGGATCTGCTCCACGGTCTTGCAGTGCTCCTCTCGGATGCCCTCGTGCCCGTGGATGATCTGGTGCTTCTTCAGAGTGTCTTTGTACTTGAAGCCCTTCTCACAGGTTATGCAGACGTACGGTCGCTCCTCGGAGTGGGAGCGTAAATGCTTCGCGATGTCCGCGGTGCAGGGGAGGATTCGGCCGCAGATTGGACAGATTTTCCCTTCCACCGATACAGCTGAGTGCGCCTCTGCGTTCGCATCTGGAGTGCCTTTCCTCGCTTTCTGCTCCCTGCTCTTACAAATCTCCCTCTCATGCCTCTTCAACACGTACAGGTTCTTGAACTTCTTGTCACAAAACGAACATTTATACGGACGGTCCTCTGAGTGGGACTTCATGTGTCGCTCCATGTCGACTTCCCGGGCGAAGTACTTCCCGCACAAGGAGCAGTTTTTATTTTCAGACGTCTCAGAGGTGCAGGGATCTCCCAGCTCTTCGTCTTTAGGGCTGCTGCTCATCGCTCCCTTCTCGTGAACCCGCATCATGTGGCGGTTCATGTCGTACTGGTCCCTGAACCGCTTATCGCAGCTGCTGCACTTGTACTTCAGGTCGCGGTTTTCGTTGTGGATCTCCTGGTGGCGCCTCATGGCTGCGGCTCGCAGGAACGTCTTGTTGCACACAGGACACGTTTTGTTGTTGGAGTATTTTTTCCGCAGCCTCTTGGCCGCCTCTGATTCGCTGTTTTCCTTAGAAGCTTTCCTCTTCAGCTCCAGCCTCTTGCTTTGCTTCAGCGGCTGAAAAGCGGCGGGCTTCAACGCATCGTCCGAGTCGTCGAGCGCCGCTTCCACGACGTTGGCTTCCATGTCTTCGTGTTCGTCAGACTCCACCAGAGTCGGCTGCTCTATCTGAATGTAGTCCAACAGCGTCACAGTTTCGCCCTCCACCTGCACAGTCATGCAGCCCTGGATCTGGTCGACAGACGACTGGATCTGCAGCTCGTCAGGGTGGATCACGATCTTCTCCAGCTGGGGAAGAGACAGCGAGGACAGGATGCAGTTCCCAAACGATGATGGGATGTTCTGCATTTCATCTGTGGCAAAATTAAAATTTTATTTCAGTGATGAAATAAAAAAAAAAGATGCTTTTGTACAAAAACGGGCTCAAAGTTCAGCTGAAAAACTCCTTGAACTTTCTTATGTCCGGTTACTACCACACACTAAGGTTGTGTAGTGGCCTAGTCAAAGCTTGGAGTTGAATTCCAACCCAAATCAGGCCTTTTCAAATGAAACAACACTATGTGGCTAAATGAAATAAATTCTGCAAAGACAAGCAGGACAGATTTTCCCCACAGAGATGGGAAGCTCAATGCTAGTTTTCACCAATACAGCTGTGGTATCACAATCAGTCGTTCGGTTTAGGGGGCACATACTGTTTTCTACACAAAGAAAGTTTTTTTTTTTCATTGTGAGAAGATTTAAATAATTCAGTGAAGACTTTTTATATTCCTTGGGTCATCTTTGAAATGAAAACGATCTGAAAAATGTGACCGATATCGTTATCAACAAGATAAAAAAATAAAAAAACTCAAATTATGAAAATTTAACTTCAGAAGGTTCTGGATGCTTTTGCTTTGATTTAGTTTCTGATGTATTTTCAGTTTGTAAGACTATGTCCAGCAGTTTGTTTCAACTGTTTTCCATGTTTTTTTTAATCTAAATCCCTCTTCAAGAGGAGTAGACATTAAGATTCTCTGGTTAGAATGGCCTAGTCAAAGTCCAGACTTAAATCAAATTGAGGCCTGCAGATGTAACTGTAACAGAGGGTGGGTTCTGAAGGAATTGACCCAGAACAGTTGACACTCAACCAAAATCACATAAAATCCCAGTAAAAAAAAGCATTAAGGTTTGTTGTTGTGTAAGAATCGGGGGTGTAAATACTTTTGTAAGTCACGACTCACCAGTAAAATCCACGTGTCCGAGTCTCGTCTGGTAGCGCAGGACAGTTTTCAGGTGCTGGGGGTCCGGTACCGAGTGAGCGCACTCCTCCAGCGCCGTCGGGATGCCGCCGAGGATGGACGCCGTCTGCGACGCAGAAACGAGAAGAAAGCGAACACGAAGCAGACGTTTTCTCAAATATGGGAAAGACAAGAGAACGTTTCCTTAAAGTAAAACAGATCATCATGGAGTCTCTGTAACAAACATTTAACTAAATCCAGATGCCAGCTGGTTGTTTCAGCACAAGGAAAACTTGTTTTCTGTTTCACATCACAAATTTAAAGATGCATGTTTGCTCAAATCTTACTCTGACTTTGCTCAGCCAGCTGACTTGGCAGTGGGCAGCAATAGAACTACGCTAATTTATCCTTCAAACTGCCAAATCCCAAACTTTCTGTGATATCTCGTTAACCTGTTGCTACGTTTCTATTAAGCACAGAATTACGCACATTGAAATTCTAAACAACATATGGAAAGACGTAAATTAAAAAAAAAATTTTTTTTGATAAAACCTTTTGGGCTACTTGTTCTTTCAGTTTCATCAAAATAGATGTATTTGGCAAAACTGACTAATTGCATGAACTAGCTTACTTATGTGTAATTTAATTAAATTTCTTATTTAATAGGAACACAGCAATTGCGAAATTTTTTCTTTTTTCTAACATTAGCAAAATATCAACAAAGATTTTCAAATATTTGTAATGGAAACGCAGCTTGTGTGATTAAAACCTTTAAGGCGATGCGAGTGTTCGTCTACCTGCTGGATGTCGGGAACTGGGAGCAGCTTCTCCAGTCGGGACAGGAAGTCCAACATCAGCATCTGCAGAGCGTTGTCATAATCGGGCCCGAAATCTGTGGGGAAAACATCCTAGAGAAGGAAAGGTTGGATTTTAGTCTGAAGAGTACATGGTTAAGAAGAGCTTAATGCGAAAACTAAAGACCTGGAAGAACTTCTCCTTCTCTTCAGGATCCTTCAGCAACAACCCGACCTGATCCACAAAGTTTGACTCTGGGAACTGAACATCTGAAAAACAAGGCTGGAAACACAGGAAAGTTCACATTAATGAGATCTGATTGGCTCTGATCGGTTAAATGTTTTATTTTAAGAGGCTAACCTGTGCGGCCCAGGTGGATATGAGGGATTTTATCTGATCCAGGTGCATCTGGATGGATTCTGTGTCGGGGATCTGCTCGGAGCGACACAATTCAAGAACAACCTGGAGGAAAGGACGAAAAGGTGGAAGGCTGAGCAAACTGTTCTTCACTCACTCTCTGATGCTCCTCCATCAGATGGCACTCGTTTTTTGCTCACCCGTGCTCTCAGTCCCAGGAGCAGCTGGGTTTTCTGGTCTGGATTCAACAGTTCTGGCACAAGATCAGTGATGGTGCTGATGAAGTCCTCCACTAATCCGTATTCGTGAAGGTTCCCGCTCTGCACGATGTGCCACATGGCTGCAGACACCAAGCGGAGGGGGGGGATGAAGAGGCGAAGAGACGGCAGCAGGAGAGGCGGATCTGGACAACATTTCACAGAATTAGAAAACCACAACCTTTTTTTTTAAGCTTTTACATTGAAATATCTTAAAATAGTCGAGTTTAATCCCAAAAATAAACAGAAAATTGGTCAGCATTTCATGGATTAATGACAATTTAAAATACAAAATAATTGAATGAAAAACGAAACAATTACAAAGTAATACATTTTACTGTAAATGTTAAGTTATGCATTAAATAGCTGGATACATTTGACGATTAAAAAGAAGGCCGTTTTAATGCAACATTTTTATTAAAAACGGTTTAAATAACTATTTAACGTTTTATTATTTGATTTTGATAGTTGTTGTGTTCTGTATTGTACAGCTAAAAATATGAAATGCAAGAAAAAAGCTTTCAACACTTTGCTTTCCAAGAAGTTACTTATTTCTGGTGCCAATCGCTTATTCTCTAATATTTCTGACGCCCACTTCAACTTCTGCTCCAGCCTGCCGCTTGGTGCGTTCACGGACAGAAACACGTGTGGTAAAAACGAACTATAACACCGGTGGAGTCCGACAGTGTGATGGACGCAACATCTGTAGCCGTTTACTTAATGAATAATCTTAAAATACATGTAAGTGATGAACATAAACCGATGCAGATGATATAGTGGTTGTTCTGTCTTCAGATCTCAGATCAGATGCTTGCAGCCAGCGTTGCTGACTCTAGTTTTATCTGAAGCCCATGAAGGTAACACTTGTCAGCGGTTAGTCGGCGGCTATAACGTAAACTAACGATAACCACGATTGAAGCGCATATTTTAAGAATGTGAGGATTTTTTTTGTTAGGTATTGGTCCGCACTTATTTACGCTCATTCACCCAGTCCAGTTCCCCGGCGTGCGGTGCAGCGTAGCAAAAACCAACCGCCATCTCAGAGCGGCGTACGCCATGTTTGAAATCGGGCGCACACACACTGAGAGAAAAACCAACAACTCGGTAAAAACAAACGCTACACAAACGCTCATTGACTTACCGCCATTGGTTGGTTCTGAGCTCTCCATATTGTGCCGAAAAGTACTCAGTTAGGAATATATATCAATTCGGGGACGTTGTGAGTCGACGTCCGCCCGACCCTGCGGTGCAACCAGCTGCTGGCGGGGAGGAAAAGACGGTTAGATATCCTGTTCATAGTGCGCAGGCGCAGTATGTCAACATATGCTTATTTGATAACGTTTACTGCTTTAACCGTGATGTATTTTCACACGTTAGCACAAGCTATTAATTATTCTGACATGTTAGGAAAAAATAAAAATAAAATTATTTTAAAACCTGTTGCTTCCAAATATCCTTCTTCACATAATTAATACGGTCTACGTTGCTCGCCACCGCCACCTAGAGTAAATTCGGCATTTAATGGCAGGGCAATAATTTAGTATGAAGAGCCAAAAGTGCCAAGAAAATAAAACATGAACTATTCATTGTTCAGAAAAACAATAATATATGATAGTTTAAATAAAATCAAATATAAATATGTACAAAAATAGTATATTTTTATTGAATCACAGCATTTTTAATCACTTTCTGAAATCTGAAAACTAATGTCTAAGCAAACACTGAAATATATTTGATGATAGTGAAAATATGAGTATATGGGTAACGAGCAATAATTGACACTTTTAATAGCTAAAATTTTAAACAAATGGTCACACTGTTTTTATTTTTTTACCAATAGCACAAAATTTACACCTAGTTTAGTTATTGAAATGTACATACAAGTAAACTGGATAATGAAAAACACAGGAATGTATTTTCTATAATAGAAAATTAAAGGAACTATATCCACATGTAGTCATGTATTGAATACATGGTTAAAACAAATTTATTTTTGTAATTTAATATATGAATTTCCAAATGTATGAACAATATACACTAGTCCAACATTAATCTAATGTCGAAGTACAAATAATTTTGAGGGCAACTACATATTTAGTGACTTATTGAATTGTTTCACTTTTGACCTTTGTTTATTTATTAGCCACATATTGATTGCTCTAAAACATAACAAAAAAATCTATTTTTTGGTTTGAAGTTTGTTTTGTGAGAAATAAATGCCTCTTTAAACTTGATTAATTCATGTCAACTGCATAGTTTTTACACAAAAGCAATGAATCTGCATGTAATGTGGATTGATATAAGTAACTCTTTTTACATAGATTTCACTTAGCACCATCACTGAAATTCTTATCTTACGGTTTAATCACTGGTGACAAAAACAAATAATGAAAAACGTTAACTGGAAAGAGCTTGTGACCAAAAATTTAATGAAGAAATAGGAATGTCTCAGAAAAATTAGGAAATGTTACAATTTATGTAGAGCAGACAGAAAGCTTATTGATACTCCAACTCAATCTCATTTCCAAAGACCGTCTCGATGTTCTGTTCGTGAGTGACAGAGTGTTCGTTCAGCAGTTTCCTTTGGGAAAAACTGAGTCCACAGATCTCACATGTGAAGCTCTTCTGTTTCCCATCATGAGTGAGTCTGTGTTTCTGCATGTTTCTCGACAACCTGAAGCGTTTGTCGCAGATTTCGCATGCGTACGGCTTCTCTCCTGTGTGGAGACGCATGTGGATCTTTAAGTAGCTCGACTGGATGAAAGCCTTGCAGCACACCTCGCACTTATACGGGCGCACGCCGGTGTGGTACCTGCTGTGCCGCAGGAGCTCGTTGCCGGTCAGGAAGGATTTGCCGCACTCTGTGCACGGAAAAGGCCTCTCGCCCGTGTGAGTGAGCTCGTGCCTTTTCAGCGACATCTCCTTCATGAACTGCTTCCCGCAGGTGGCACATGTGAACCGGATACAGAGGTGGACTTGCTCCACGTGGTTCTTGAGCTGCGCCTTTGTGCGGTAAGCCATGTTGCACTCAGTGCAGACCCAGGGTCTCTCCTCGGAGTGGGTTCCCATGTGCATGGAGAGGTCCGAGGCGGCGCGGTATGACTTCCCACACTGCCAGCACAGGAAGGGCTTCTCCCCGGAGTGTTTCCGCCGATGAACCGTCAACAAGGAGGAGGTCCTGAACTTCTCAGGACAACTGTCACAGACAAACGGAAACTCCCCTCTGTGGATCCTCTGGTGGATAATGAGATAGGAAAGTTGGACAAAGGTTTTATCACACTGAGTACACGGGAAGGGCCCTGTGAAGTTGTGCTGCTTCTCATAGTGTTCTCTAAGACGTCTTGAGATGATGAACGTCTCATCGCACATCGTGCACTGCATCGGCCTGTGCAACAGCTTGTGCCGCTCGAAGGCGGGTTCGTCAGCCAGGATCTTCTTGCAGTCTTTGCAGTACAACGGGTTGTGAACCTTCTTGTGCACCTTGAGCATCGTTATGCTTTTGAACTCCTTTCCACACTCGTTGCATTTCTTCACCGTCGGTTCCGCTCGGCAAACGCTTTCCTGGTGCTCTTTCAGGGCGGACAGGGACTCGAAGTGTTGGCTGCAGTTTGAGCACCAGACAAATATCTGTTGGAGATCTGTTTCACCTTGATTGGACGCTTTCTTCAGCGAATAACGTGGGGGTTTGTTGTAGCAGACTGCATAGATCTGGTGTCTTTTGAGTCCGTACAAGTCTTTATAGCGCCTCTTGCAGTGGACGCAGTAATACGGCCGGTCGACCCTGTGGGACTGGAGATGCTTGTTCAAAGTTTTAATCATATCAAACGTCTTGGAACAGACAGGACACACTTTCAGGCCTTCTTTGGACATCTTCAGAACAGGTACACTCTCTTTTGGAGAGTCTTCAGATCCCTCCAGATCCATTTCTTCTGGTCCACCAGTATCACCAGTACACTGAGCATCAGCCTCTGAGAGAAGCCTCTCCAGTTTCATGCACTGCACCTCCCTGATGCCCTTGTGGCCTTTGAGAGTTTGGTGCTTCTTTATTGTATCTTTGTACTTGAAGCCCTTCTCACACGTGAGGCAGACATATGGTCGCTCTTCAGAGTGAGATCGCAAATGCTTCTTAATGTCTCGGTTGTTCTTAATGGTCATGCTGCAGATGGGACAAACTTTATGTTTAACTGATACTTCAGTCAACAGCAGCATAGATGGAGTCAGCTCTGTATTTAAAGGTGGATTGTTTGGAGGTTCTGCTGATACATCTGCAGTTGTTTCTGGATTTAAGGATTCCTTTTCCTTTTTCTTGGCCATTTTCTCCACTTTTGTTTTGCAGCTCTTCTCATGTGACTTCAAGGCGTAAGGGTTTTTAAACTTCTTTCCACACAAAGAACACTGATGTGGGCGCTCCCCTGAATGAGTCTCTATGTGCCGCTTCAGATCACTCTGCCAGGCGAAATATTTCCTGCAGTGAGGACAGGTTTGATTTGTGGCGGACTCTTTGGACTTCCTGGCTCTCGTATTAGTGCCGTCACTCGTCTCTCCCTTTTCGTGGACTCGCATGGTGTGTCGCTTCAGGTCGTACTGGTCCCTGAATCGTTTGTCGCACTTGGCACAATTATGATTGTAGTCGCGCTTTGTTTTGTGAATCTCCAGGTGCCGCCTCATGCCGGCAGCACGCGGGAACGTCTTGTTACACACAGGGCACGTTTTGCTGTCGTGGTATTTCCTTCGGACTCTTTTAGGTTTCACTGGATCTTTCTTTTCTTTAAAAACTCTTCTTCTGAGTCGGAGCCACCTCGTTTGCCGCGGAGGCTCTACGCCGTCACCTGAATCCTGGTGTGGTGCTTCCTGCACAGATTCCTCCATATTTGATTCTCCAGGACCATCCGGCTGAACTGGACTGGAAGGCCCAACATCGTCAACCAGGGTCACAGTTTCTTCCTCCACTTTGACGGCCAAGGTATCAGGCAACAGTGCCGGCAAAGGCTGCGTCTGTATCGGGTCGGAACAGACCACAAGTTGGTCCAGTTGAGGAAGAGACAAGGATGACAGGATGGAGGTCCCAGTGGAGGATGGAATGGTCTTAGTTTCATCTGTGTGGAAATAAAAACTGTTCAGCCATTTCTACAAACAAGAATTGGCTTGAATTTGTTGAGTTTTCTTCGAATTATACATCCAGCCAGAACTTCACCAGAAGCTCATTGTCCATTTGCAAGTACTACACAGATACTGAAGAGACTCACCGGAAAAATCAAGACATCCGAGCGTTGCGTGGTACCGCAGAGCAGCTGCCAGGTGCTGTGGGTCGGGGACAGAGTGAGCGGACTCCTCCAAGGCAGAAGGCACTGCACTCAGCATGGATGCAGTCTAGAAAGTTTGAATTTTGAGGGGGAAAAAAGTCAGAATTTTGAAAGTAAGGTCTGAATTTTGAGATTAAAGTCAAGCATTTTGAGGAAAAAAGTCAGAATTATGAGAATAAATTTGGAATTCTGAAGTTAAATTGAGAATTTTGAGATTAAAGCCAGAATGTTAAAATTTAGGCCTAAATAGTGAGAATTAAAAAAAAAAAAATCTAAGAATTTTGAAAAAGATAAAGCAGAAATATGAGAATAAAGTCAGAATTTTGAAATAGAGGTGAATTTTGAACAAATTCAATAACTATGGAAAAACGACAGAATTATCTGAATAAATGTGGAATTCTGGGATTAAATTGAGAATTTTTAAATTTAAATCAGAATTTTAAAATTCAGATCTGAATTTTGAGGTTAAAGTCAGAATTATGAGAAAAACATTTGAATTCTGAGATTAAATTGAGAATTTTGAGATTAAAGGCAGAATTTTAAAACTTAGGTCTTGTGAGAATAAAAAAAATCAAGAATTTTGAAAAAAAAAAAATCAGAAATAGATTAAAGTCTGAATTTTGAAATTAAGGTGAATTTTGTTTTAAAAAAATATCTGATATTAAGGTCTAAATTTTGACAATAAAGTCTAAATTTTGAAGTCAGAATCCTGAGATTAAATGTGAAATTTCAAGCTTCTGTGGAATACACATTACACATGTTAAGAAAAACGGAGGTGACGGATGATGAAGCTCCAGCTCTTCTACCTGCTGAATATCAGGAACTGGAAGAAGCTTCTCCAGTCTGGACACAAAGTCCAGCATCAGCATCTGCAGAGCGTTGTCAAAATCAGGTCCAAAATCTGTGGGGAAAACATCCTGCAGGACAATGACCACAGTTCACCTATAAATGCATCTTATTGCCAACCAAACATCAACTTCTGGTCCTATACCACGCCGTTCTGGACAAACCTGGAAGAACTTCTTCCTCTCCTCCGGGTGCTTCAACATCAGCTCCACCTGATCCACAAAGTTTGTCTCGGGAAAACTTACATCTGCAAAGCAAGGCTGGAAATAAGACGCACAGCTTCAGTTAAATAATGGAGTGAATGATCCAGAAGACATCATGTAAGGAACCAACCTGCGCTGCCCATGAGGACATGAGGGTTCTGATCTGATCCAGATGCATCTCGACAGATTCTGTGTCTGTGGACTTCTCCGAACGACACAGTTCAAGAACGAGCTGCAAGAAAAGACGTCATCTCAAACACTTTACGCAGGTCACACATCAGCATTTTTGTACGATTGATAAGTGTCTCTGTTTACTCGTGCTCTGAGTCCAAGAAGGAGCTGGACTTTCTGCTCCGAGTTCAAAAGTTCTGGCACAACATTTGTGACTCTGCTGATGAACTCTTCCACCATCCCATAATCCTGAACGTTCCTGCTCTGCACTGTGTGCCACATGGCTCCAGAGACCAAACGGAGGGGAGGAATGAAGAGGCGAAGAGACGGGAGCTGGAGCTGGAGAGGTGGATCTAGAAATAAAGATTTAAACTTGTTGTTTTTGCATTTTGACACTGAAAAACAATGTTTTCAAAAATCCGGCCTTCAGTTTTGAGCTGAATTTTAAAGAATGTGTTACACTAAAAGTGGAAAAGGTTACAATTTAATATGAGTTATGCTTATATGCTCATAAAAAACAACAATAAATGCATATATTATGAAGAGATGCATGTAAAATATCTTTTAAAAATACATTTTTCCTTATTTGTGAATGTTACAGGAAGAATTTTCAACTTTCGTTTCTTCGACAATGTGTTGGAGTCTGAAATTTGCTAACATGTAATCAATTTGCGTAGACTTACAAATCAGACATTAGGTCCCATCTTTTGAGTCACAATTGCAGTTTATTAACTTCTTTTTGTTGTCATTAAATGCATAAGAATAATCTCCTTCTATATTAGAAATATCAGCACATCTTTCGACAGCACGAGAAAAAAAAAGTCTAAATGGTCTCAATTAGTGGCCCTAACTGTGTTCCATATAATTATGTTGAGAAAACATTTATTTTTGAGGTTCTGAGTTCCTTATGAACACAATTAAGCAATCATTTAATGATATTTTTAATGATTTGTGGCATTTCTTGAGCTCCATATAGCTTAGCAACAAGTCAGGAAATCGTGTTGCTCCATGATGCGTTCAAAAGTCACGTAAAGTCGGAGCAGGATGATCTACCTAACTGAGCAATAACAACAGCGGTAAAAGTTCAGTAGAGACTAAAATGGCATTTACAAGGGATAACTATCTTTTATAAGATAGCTCAAATGTAGCTTTCCAGAAAGTAGTTAAGCTTTCAGACGGCAAAAAGGTAATAGTCGAAGTTAAACCCTCTAGAAGTATTTAGTACGCCTTATGATTAGTACGCCGTAAGTTAAATTTTAGTAATTTCCAATTAATTAAAACATGACGATGCTTAGAAGTTAGCTAACTTCTAACATAAACTTTAAGTCTAAGTTGAGCACACAGCAGCTTCCTGGTGGAGCAACACGGCACCGAAACGCCGTCAACATCCCGAATCGAGCTACGCCATATTGAAAATGGGGCGCACACGCTCCAAAACATCAACTAATAACTCGTTAAGAACAACGAGTGCTGACATTCTAGGTGGCTTACCGTTTTCTATGTGATCCGGGCTTTCCATGTTGTTTTGTAAAGTTAGCAATCTGAATAAACAGTTTACCTCGACACTGTTTCAGGTCGACGTACATACAGACCTGCAGAGCAAACGGAGAGGAAGGGCGGCGCGGCGGTTTATACGTACGGCGCATGCGCTGTAGCAGAATATAGGTCAATGCTTGCATTCTGCCGTCCAACAGTTCGCTTACAGCAGCACAACAACACACATCGGTTTTAACGTTAATTTATAAGAGGATTTAATTACCGCACTGTGGAGGAAACACAATATATTGGTGATACCAAGTTTAACGTCGCTATCGAGAGATCATTTCATGGAATGAGGAAAATTACTTATACTTTTAAATATATATGCGTATATAATTAGGCATTTTGATGTCAATAGTGCCTCAGAAAAACACTACTAAACTAAATTTTGACAGATTTGAATTGAATTTCTTTGAAATCAACACGTTTTGCACGCATTTTTAATGTCAGAAAAATAATTTAGCAAGTTTTTCCATATACTTTTGCTTAGCTTAGCCCTCAAACACACATTCCTCTCACAAAAACAAGGAAAAAAAGACAATTAAGACTTTAGATGTTTTTAAGCTGAGGTCTTTATTAGCTGTCCACAATATCATGTCATGGAACGACAGAAACCGTAGCATGAGTGTAACATTTCTCTTTGTTGTTAAACTCCAGCACATCTCTGCTTCTTACACCATGTATAATTTATATTTTATATATATATGTATATATATATAATTTGTACAATGTACATTTTCCCTTCAAAGGAACAGAAGTAGCAAAAGTTTCATCCCCATGTGGATTTAAACTAACCCATGCAAGTTATCACTGTGTCTAGGGAAAATTAGGTATATTACCAGTAACAAATACGGAGGATAATAAATGCTCAGACAAACACAAAGGAGGGTGTTGAGACAAAGCTGCTGTACAGAACACATTCCCAACAACATTAAACAAGAAGAGCCATGCAAACTGACATTTACTCTACAGCTTTGACCCATTTTGGGCCAGAAATGCCAGAAATGGGACAAGCTAAGCTGTTTTTTTTTCTTTTTTGCTACTGGCATAACATTAAGACTAACAGAAACAGATAAGCATAAAATCTTCCGACTTTATTTTCATACTTTAGTTGCTGTTGGGTCACAATAAGACTTTAACTCAAGCTCACTGGTAGAATACTCTGATTGTGTGAGGCTACAGTAACACTGGCACAAAAAAAGTGCTTTGACATCATCATGAACCTTGGTTTGCATCAGGTTATATATCACTTTCAAATAAAGCGTTTCCACTAAAATATGTGAATATGTGATGATTCATTTAAGTTATTAACATACAGTAAACTCTTTAAAGCATTCAGGGTAAAATAAACAAAAACACACCATGGGCTGCCACAGATATTTGACCAAAAATATATATATTTAAGCAAATTTCAGTCACTCGTTTAGCTCACATTTACACCATAGCCAACCTCATGGGAACACAATCTGATGTAAATATTGCTTCTACTAAATGTCTTAAAGCATTATTAAATATAATCTTTTCAAAACTGCTGAATGTAAAATAAAATATATACTGCTATGCATGTAGATAAGAAAATAAAACTGTAGTATAGCATCTATAATCTGTCAATATTTATAGAAGTTCATATATTATGTTAAGATTCTCTCAAAATTTAGGCTAAAATATGGATGTAATTTTGAGTGTGCTACAGTAATTATATTTCATAAGAATATAAATAGTGATTGATAGTGAAAAAAAACATTACATATAAAAATGAAAACTGATTTGACTTGCATTTGGTCTGTTGCTGGAAAAAATTGCACAATTTCTTAATCTCCAACCGCTTCGTGTTACATTCATTAAATAGATTTCAGCCGTATATTAAAATACAACTGAATGCATAACTTCTTAATGAATTGTCAGTATTTGAACAGAAAATCTGTTGCTAAATATTAGGGACCTCTGGTGGCATTAAGAGAATTACTTGGTATTTACTTTTTTGAAAATATGAAAAAAATACGGACACCTTTTCGCGTGACGTCACGCTCCGCTCCGCCATGACGGACATCAAAACAACCAATACGTTCCTGTAAAGGCTGTCACAAAACAGACACCCGGAAGTCTAATATCGCTTTTTATTTCACTTTTAAAATGGTCAGAGTGCTGCGCGGTCGTATAGAAACCAAACTTATTTTATTTTATAACTTATTATATGGCGGCGATGGATAGCAGCTGATCGCGGATTTGCAGCAAACATTTTTTATTTTTTTTACAACGTAAGAAGATTAACGTTCATACACTTTACAAGCATGTATAATTAGAAAGATATAAATTATCGCATTATGGAGAAGGTACGCGTCTAGCCATTGGTAACCATGGAAACAATGCCGCACCGTCATGTAGCCTAGCATGTATAAAAAAAAACAAAAAACTGGTTAGCATCTTCTCTTTTGTATGTTTGTAATATTGCTACGGTGTAAGGAAAAGCGCTGTTTATGACGTAGTGATATAAATCATGTGGTGTGAATTCAGGCAAAGTCGGTAATTTGATCAACACGTCACCAGGGAGGAGAAATGGGTCGGGTTCGAAACTAGCCGTTTCCAATTTTTGTAAATACCGTCGTCAATAAAACGGGCTGAGTTACCTACACAGACAAATTAACTCGACTCGAACAAGCAGAAGCCACGAATAAACTGGAAAAAACAACTTTGGAAAACAATTGCAATCGTTCCGTTAAATACTCCCATCCCTCACTTCCGACGTCCAACATGGCGCCTGGAATGATAGAGTGACGTAATTGTTAAGGGTCAACACTGCATGAGACAGTTGTGTGGAAAATTCAGCACTGTGAACAAGGTATTCTTATATTCAATGCAAAAATTACCAAGAGATGTTTTTTTAAATTACTTTTGTTAAATTCACACTTTGTATTTAGTAGACTTAATTTTTTTAAACAACTAATTATTAATTTCCTGGACGGTTTCTTTATTTTCTACAAATTTTTTCCCTTACGATGGACGATCAACATGTTGTAAAACCTATGCTACACCAGCAGGGGGCGATCATAGATATGAACTTGATTAAAATCCATTGTTTTCTTCAACGCATTTCACCGTTTCCTCTCAGAACTTTTTCCAGCTTGTATTTTAATTTTATGAAATCAAAACACATAGGTAGGAAGAAAACATAAAATTTACCTAACTGTTGCAGCTTTTAGTACTGAAATACTGAGAGGGAATGCAGAAACTGGGTGCTTTTTAATCGTTTTATGACATCCAGACCATTCAGATGCAACACAAACAGATCGTTTTAAAAAAAATAAGTTTTGCAAAATATTTGGCATGATCTGCGAGGAACTTTAATATTTAAGTATTTCTGTCATTATACATTCATGTGAAAATATGATTCCCTCCAACAAGATTCAATATTTTTCAGAAAAATTTAGACTTGAAGGTATTTAATATATATATATATATATATATATATGCAATTTTTTTTTAAAATAATTTAAATAAACAATAAAAGAATAGACTGTCAAGTTTTTCTTTAGAAGGTTTTTACTTTTAAATCTCAAACATCTTTAGTTTGGTTACTGTTTAAATGAGACAAAAGATCTATAAAAAAATAAGACATCTCAGAATAATTTGTAATCAGATTTTAAAATAAAACTGCTGACATGTCCATGTTGGCCGACAAAGCATGTTCACCCTGAGAGCAGACAGAAAGACGCTAAAGTCTCCAAAAACCCTAAAATGTCACCACAAAACCCACAGCAGGTTTGAGTTACTTTTGATATGAAAGTGTAAGGAAGAAACTTCAAGTTTAACTTTATTGATGCTCTCAAAGAGAAACATGAAGATTTAAGTTTGCAAGACCAGGAAAAATATTCTTTTACGAGCCGAGTCTGAAATTTCTCTTGATATCTTTCATTTAGTTATGCAGACGATGTTCATTTTTGTTTTGTAAGCGCAACTGTATCACTTTGTTTTCCAGAAATCAACATAAATTTGATTAGACATCAAAATGCTAACATTTTCTTAGCGATGTGCTGGACATTATTTATCATATTTGAGATTCGTCTTTGGTTTCTTACTCATAGTTTCATTATTTTTAGTTTAATTTTTGGATATCTAGACTTTTTAAAAAAAGTTGATCTTTATATTTTCTCCACCTCTTCCTCCCTTTTACCACCAAACACTGACAGTAAAATATAATTTTGTGTGCAATTTCAATTCAATACTAAACAGCTAAAATAATTTAATACAGATGGTAGATTTAAATGCTGCAGACTAGCATGAATCTTGTAATTCATCCTGATAATCTGGGATGCTTCAGAGCAAAAATAATTTGAGGGGAAACCCTAAAACTGGAGCAACCGGTGTCCCGCAGTGCCATGTTGCATAACACACAAGTCATACAGGTGGATTAAAACATGCAAGTTTGCATAATCCGGACGCACAGCGGGGAGCACGTTTAGTGAGGCCGGTAAGTGTGGGGATCTTACACCAGCTTACAAAAACGATGACTTCCAGAAGATATTTACAGTCTGCTTTCAAAAAAACGTGGTCCGTCTCCAGAATCCCGCTCTGTCTTGTGGCGAATAAAAAGTTAATAAGCAGCAATTTCTTTTACTTCCCGCTCAGAAAAGTGGTCCATGAAGTAAGATGTGCATAAAAAAAAGCAACATAATGGCAGCTCAGTAAAGGAGGAGTCATGCAAAAAAGACGAATTATTTCCCGTGTTTTCGGAATCAAGTCAGCATAGATTTCGGGTTTATTTGAACCGCCTCGGCGGCGGCGGCGGCGGCCACGGCGGAAGTTCCTGTGATCAGTTTGGCTTCTGCAACATGGCAGATAAAACACAGTGAAACGTGTCCAGCGAGAACACACCGACAGACTGAAATGTAAGCAAGTCCACTTTAAAAGTCCTCACATTGCTACGGGCCGTATAGCAGGGATTTCATTTGCTGCTGCCATGGCGTCCACTTCCAGAAAATGTATCGTTTGTGTTGAATGAATAAAACTTCTACTTTAGTTTCTGAGTGAAAAAAGTGTAAAATATGTATTTCATGCATATGTTCTGTATGAAACACAGTCGGATTATTGTGAACAAGGCGTCTTGACCGAGTCGGGTTTGTTTTTATCTGCAGTGAAGTGAACAGCCGTCAGGACAGGAGCTCAAGGCAAAGAAACAGAGTTTAGTCACAAACGTCAACATCAACGTTCAACAAGCAGCAGAATTAAAGGGAAATCCTGGCGGTAGATCGTCCGACAGCAGTTTGACGTGGGCGGGACAGTGTTTGCTAAAACGGGCGTTACATCGATGCTGCGGCTGGATGGGAGCGCGGCGGGCGGCGGTCACACCACCGAGCCCTTGGAGGTGGAGAGGTGGATGGAGTGGATGCGAGTGGCCAGCGTCTTCTCCAGGTCGTGGAGGATGTCGGAGCAGAGGCCGGGGCTGGACAAGGGGCTCTCGGCGGCGGCGGCGGCAGCAGCAGCGGCGGCGGCGGACGGATCGTACAGGAGCTGCTTGAAGGCGTCCAGTTCGATCAGCAGCACCATGTTCTTCAGGAAGTAGCCCTCGATGAACGCAGTTAGCTCCAACGCACCGAGAAACTGCAGAGAGAGAAGAAAGGTGGAAAAACGCAGCAACGAAAAATCGGGAAATATCAGTTTTTTCTTTTTAGTTTTTACTTTAAGTTATCCGATTTGTTTTTGCAAAACGTTAAGTCATTCTAAACGTGATCTGCTTTATAAAGTGAATACATAGAAAACAATCATATCTCAAAAAAACCTTAAAATCAAAAAGTTTGTTATGACTTATAATGTCTTTAAACGTCTTCATCTTGACCACAAAACTGCTAAAACTGAATAGTAATTTAATTAGTTTACTGGTTTGTAACTTTAATTACATACATTTTATTACAGACACTGATCACATTTTTCCTCTTTTTGGACCAGAATCCACCAGCTTGCTTTCACTTTTTTACTTTTTTCATTCATTCTTTCTTTTTTTTTTTTTTTTCCTTTTGTAAAGACAACGGCGAGTTCGAGCCTCTCAGCAATCAGCTGTCACTTGAGGCATTAATAAATGTTGGATGAGATGAGCAGGTGCATTCACAGTCTGAGGCGTATTCCCACCTTGGCGTGTTTGTAAAGGTCCACGCAGGTTTCAGTGGTGATGTTCTTGGAGCAGATGATCTCACAGTGTCTCTGAAGGGCCTCTAGTTGGAAGAACTTGGCAGCAGACAGGAGCTGCAGGGAATGGTACATGCAGGATTAAATAAAAAAAAACCAAACTCAAAGTAATGGCGCCGCCATGCAGACCCTCTGCATTACCTCCATCACTTCTGTGTTGCGGATGTGCAGAGACTCTGTGCCTCCGCAGTACAGATACTGCATGACCAGCTGCAAGACAAAACACGCCGACGCATTTAAAGATAAATAAAAGGCTCCAGATACGGGCTTTTGATGTCCCAAAAATACTTTTTTTTAATCAAATCTGAGGAGCTGTTGGCCTCATGTGTCTACTACAAGCTAAAAGAGTGATTGTACTTTACTGGAACAAAACAACAGGACCAAGTATCAATCACTGGATCAGGAAAACAGAGTTATTTGAAAACATCTGGAGAT
Organism: Poecilia reticulata; assembly: GCF_904066995.2. Lineage (NCBI taxonomy): Eukaryota > Metazoa > Chordata > Actinopteri > Cyprinodontiformes > Poeciliidae > Poecilia > Poecilia reticulata. The sequence continues at coordinate 5,306,373 of NC_088852.1, read as the reverse complement.
CCCTCAGGATATTTGTGGACTTTTCTCTACAGGAAAGAGATTAATTAAGGACAAGAATGACCAGATCAGGATGTTAGAGTCTCTGTGATGGATTATCTCCTGTATATATTTAAAAATACATAGATATGTGTCCAAGAGGCGCTTATTGTGTTGATTATATTGGCTACATGTCAAAATATGTGAAAAAAATCACATGGAAAAAGTAAATGAAAAGATCTCGGATACAGTTTTACTGCAGGATTTCCCTCAGTGTTTTATAAGCCTGGCGGGCCACCAGGCTTTACTTGTGCCCCACCAGGCTAAGCATAGCTTTTTTTATTTAAGTCTTTTTAAAATGTTTACATTTTTAAGACTTTATGGTTGGTATTCAGGCATTAATCTTCCAATCTTTTAATGACATAATTATCAAGTGATATTTTCAAAATTCCTGTCAACTTTAAACATTTTTTAACTTAAAAACACGACGAACCGCTGGATGAATGACTGGCCTAACACCCAACCGCCGGGCTCAGCAGGTTTTCTGGGGAAACTTCCAGTCTTACACATATATATATAACCTGCTAAAAATAAATAGAAAATCAACTTCTTACATGGAAAATGTTGTATTTGACATGGCTGATCTCAATGCATGTGTTTTCTGCTGCTGGTCTGTTCTGGAGCAGAGACTTGAACCTGGTCGAAACACAAAACAAAACATGTCAGTTTTTCCACCTTATTGACTAAAATCAAGCATGTCTGCATTAAAGCCGCAGCCTCCCAGTACCTGGTTGATGCTGTAAACAGCAACACCTTGTGTGCATAAAACGGTTTCCCCTCCACCAGGAAGGTGACGTCGGACATCTCCTTGTTGTTCAGGAAGTGCGGGTCTGGGAAAAACAAAATGCTTTTATTCAAGAAAACTAATTATAAAGAGCAGCAAACAGCAGAAGAAAAAAGCTGATGTTGGCTTTACATTGAGGTTCCACTCAGAATTAAACAATTACTATTTAATTTGTTTTCCAAGTTGTTGTTCCAATGAGTCTCTAAAACCCTCATTAACGTTTGGCTCCTTCCATGCTTCATTTCTGATGTAAACAGCAGGTGGCGCTGTAACACTGTGCAAGTTTCCTGCTTAACTTCAAGGTAAAAAGTTATTATTCCCAGCAAGGGTGAACTGAATTAAAGTAATAAACAGAAGCATAAAATGAATGACTTAAAAAAAAAAAGATGTATCATTTGTTTAGTTTCAAGATGAGTAAAAACCTAAAAATGATAAATTTACCATTTAAAAACCTACATGGTGTTTTTAGGAATTGAATTAAATGATACCTGAATAAATCCGTAAAGTATTAAAACATTTACATTTAATTAATTAGGCTATTTTAATCTACTTCATAATCACAAAAAGAGAGAAATCTCAACATTACTCATTTCATGATCTGAAACCAACAAAATAAAAGCTTAATATTATAATGTTTATTTAATTAGGGGTTGTTTATTTGACTAATACTATTTGCGGCTAATAATGATAATTAGCAACTATTTGCTGCACTTTGCTGCCCAAAATTTCCATAGTTGCAATTATTCCCTGTTTTGTAATAAGATAAATATGTATATACAGTTATTTGTATCATAATTTTTTATTATTTAACATATAATTTAAATGCTAAATTTAAATTTAAGTTATAAATATAAATGATGAAAAATTTTGCAAAGTTGCTCATCATTTCCAATTTCTACAATTCTACCTATTTATAAATTACTAATTACTACTGATATTAATAATTTGCTCTCTGTTATTTACTAATGTCGTTAAAGTGCATCAAACTCAAAAATACAAATAATTTGCTATATCAGCTGCAGCCATGATTCAGCTGTTCACACTCTGACCACTAGATGGAGGTAAAACATTTCTAATAGGATGATCAACAAGCTGATGTTGGTATATGGGATAAAAGGAAAGAGGATCAATGCTGATTTGCGACAATCGTCCACAACGATATAAGAAGGATTTAAGACACAAAAGAGCCAGAAACTCATGGAAATAAGTAAAAATGATTCTGTTTTCACAAAGTGAAAGCTTACCCAGGCGTGAGGTCTGTTTCTTCTTGATCTCTGTCAGTTTGGGGATGGGGAAAGGTCCGTAGCACTGCGTGAAAATGACCGACAGCTGCTGGCTAATCACTTCATTCTGCAGACACACAGCAGCAGCAGCAGCAGCACCGTTAGGGACAAGAACTTTCCACATGCTGCAGCTTTAAACCCTTTGTTTCACCCCTGCTAATCCTGAAAAAACATCATGCAAATGAGGAAGCTAATAGATTCAGTTTGTATTCCCAACAAGCCAGCCCGTCTTTTGTCTGTAGTCTGAACAAGCGGTTTGCTGCTGTGAAGGGAAGCCCCTGGCGACCTTGCTGGTTCGCAGGATCTGGAACATGAGCGGCAGGCCGTGTGTGATCAGCTCCTCCGTGTACTCGTCCTCCTGGATGCAGCTGAAGTCTTTGAGCAGACCCTGGATCAGCGGCCGGCGGTTCTGCATGAAGCAGGTGCGCAGGGACTCGAGCCAGGTGTGCAGCGTCCAAGGAATGCCTGGGAAAAACACACACACACACACACACACAAAATAAACCACAGAGAGTGAATACAGAGAAATGGAGAAAAACAAGGGTAGAGTCACAGGAGACAGACGGATCATGTTTCTCCACTGGATGCCATGAGTGTTGGATTAGTGGGAAATGAGAGGTAAAACAAATGGAGCATCTGAGTTTAATTAAAAGTGCTTGTTAATAACAGCTCTAATGTGATTGATGGAAATGAAGTGAGCATAAAACACAGCAAGGCGGAAAATTAGCTGCTTATTCTCTGCCTTCATAACGATGAAGATGGGTTTAAAAAGCTTAAAGCTGCAGGTTATTTTACAAAAATATGTTTTTTACATATCTGTTAGTCTCTGTGTGATGCCAGTTTAACATGAGTGCTGCTATTGCAGTCTGAAGAAATGCACCGCTCCCGGTCAGAAGCAACCAATCAGAGCCGCGAGGAGGATCTTAGCGCTGTCAATCAAGCTCGTGTACACTCTGTTGAATGTATTAATGGTGGAGAAATGACTTAGCTGGGATATTTAAAATGTCTTCCAGTTGTGGTGTTAAACATTCATTAGAATTTAAAGTTTATTCATCTTTGAGAATGTGTTCTGGAAAACGGTCTCAAACAACGATATTATCGTTTATTGTAAGAATTTCTGTGGACAATTTATCGTCTAGATAAAACCTGTTATCATGACAGACCTCCGCACACGCCTGAGGTAATTTGTTTACACTTTCCTTTTCCCTCTACTAATATTCATCCTGTTAGTATCAAAGCCAAAGTTCTGGTTTCCCGGCTGATTCACTAAAACGTGGAGCTGAATGCACTGGACGCTGACGGCAGCCACATTTAAAACACGAGCAGCGAGGACAAAGCTCCATCATCCTGTTCACACCTTTGACCCGTTACTACGGCCTCAGATAAAATGGCTCCTGTTTTACGGTTGGGCGAGCTGCAGAGGGTGGGAACAGGACGGGACAGGACGGGCACAGCATGAGCACATCTGCAGGACAGCTGGAGGCTTGTGTGCCACTGAGGCATGCATTAGTAAGTCTGACCTAAGCTGCGGATGTCAATGGTGATGTCCACATGGCCATGCTCTGCGCTATGGTACATGGCCTCTCTCAGGGCCCGCAGTTTGGCCTTTCCTGTTCGCAGCGTCCCGCTGCAGTTGGCCTGCGGGGCCAGCCTCTTCTCCCCGGGATCCGAACCCTCGGCCAGGATCTCCTCCAGGGACAAAACGTCCCCCTTCTCCTTCTCTGAGTGGGACAGGAGCTTCCGGAAAACATTCCTGCACAACAGGGAGACAAAACGCAGAGTTGCACCATGGGTAAAAAAACCCAAACAAGATTAGCTCTGTCAATTCACGCATGAACACTGCAGCTATTTCTCTTGGTAACCAGAAAAATCCTCAGCTGGTTTTATTTAAATTCTGCTTTATTCTCTGAAAATGTTACATCAAACCAAACCTCCACTGACTGATAACCTTGTTATTATTTACTGGGGTTATAAAACCATGTTCAGTGAATTTAAATATGATTTAACCTGAGAAATATTATTTAAACTGGTGGTGGCTGGGTAAAAGAGAATATAACATCATTTAAGGGAATAATATAAGGGCTAACTAAATTTAGTTGGCAAGCTGCTCCATCCAAGGCGTTGAACATTAATAATACAAGCAATTAGGTATATATTTCATAAATTTAAGAGTGATGCAAGTAATTCAAATATGACTGGATAAATAGATAAAAATAAATAAATGAGTATGCACATGCAGATATATAAATCTATAAATGAGCGCAGAGAAAACTTAAGTTTAAGTTACTCAGAGCTGTAAAGTCTGATGGCTGCAGGCAGAAATGATTTCCTCTGGTGCTTTTTGGTAAAATGAGGGTTAAAAACTGGACTTAGGGGAATATTAACAAAGTTTTGCATATTACCAAGTGCAAAACTTGTACATGTTTGCAATAGAAAAAAAGCTGGTTTTCTTTAGATAGAAGACTTTTTAAACTAATGTGAAAAAACTGAGCTTAACCCTCATCGGCCGATGAGGGTTTTGGTAAATTGTCTCTAGATGACATCTGTTGCTTTATAAATAAACTGAATTGAGTCTGGTGTTTGTTTACCCACTTTCTAATGCCACTCTGGGTGACTGCCAGATCAAAAACTGCCAAAATATTTTTAAAAAATCATGATGTAAATAAAAAACCGACTCATGACCCGTCACTGCAGCAGTGGTAACAGAAGCCCTGGTCTGAATGGATTCTAACAAATGCGGCGCGATCCCAGTTCGATAACGCATCGCTGCTCCATCTGCTGCAGCGAGTTGGAGCGTGCAGCGCCGTGAAGCTGATCAATGTCGGGCTAGAGGTCTGTCCATGTAGAGTTTCATGTTTTCTATTCTGATTTTATGTCCTGGGTTGTTTTGGAGTTTGATTATTCTCTGTTCCTTTGTCTCAATCTTTGATTCTATCTTATTTCTGCTTCTTGTTACTCCATTTTAATTACAGTTCTTAGTCCTAGTTGTTCTTTATAATTAGATTAATTTTAAAACAAGCTCCTATATATTGTTTAAGTTACTAATAAGTTAGTTTTGCCTTAGTTTAAGTGATATTTACCCTAGAATACTTGGTAGGATTTGATGTTTTACAGTGTTCTAACTTACTATACAATTTGATCAAAATAAGAGCTTTATTGTTACTTCACTTATATTTTCACTTAGAAAATTAAAACAAGCTCCTACAGTATATCTTGCTGAAAAGTTACTTTTAAGGTAGTTTTGTCTTATTTCAAGCATATTAAAATATTTGCACTACAATAGACCAAAGATATTTGGTAAGATTTTGTATTTTTGCAGTGTATTTTACACTCTTTGCTGGTTAATCTCGTTATTTTTTCCCCTTACTCTGACTTTTCTACCTTCCTCCAACATCAAAACACAAAACAAGACATATTTTAGATCCTTAAAAATGATCCCTGTCAAAACTAAATTAAAACTGAACATTATGTATAGTCAGTAGCCTTAATCTGCAGATAATCTGCGTGAGAAGAACCATCCCTAATTCAGTCGTGGCCTCGTTACAACACATCGCAGCGGGATCACCAGTCCATAATTGATTGTCTTAATAATGCTGCATTGTGCTGCTGCTGCCGTCGCTCTCCGCTCCACTCCATTTCCCCGCCGCCCTGAATGCTAATAGGTTTTATCTTATTCAGGCTGTAAAGTGCAGCCGAACACATCGTCACGGAAACGGAGATATCTCCCGTGAGGAGCAGATTGAACGGATGTGAAGGGATCGATACTGTGGTGATAAGAGACGAAGATACAATATAGAAGCTGTGTTTTAATTTTGACCAGAACTAATTAACGTTTCTAACAGTTTAACAGCAAGAAAGATAAAATAATATGTTATATTTTATATTTATCTGAATGCTTTCTTTGGCTGACCTCTCTCGGTTCTGACTAAAATTTTAAATCTTACCTTTATTTAATGTTACGTCCATGCGCTTATCCTTCTCCACAAATGTTTCTGTCATTCTGTTGTGAGGAAACTTTCTTGTTTCTCATTTTTAAAAGTCTGGGAGCCAAAAAGAGCGGCTTTACACGGTTCTGCTCCATCTGTTTTCCAATCCTGACTGTTTTTAGTCTTTTCAAAGCGTAGATGAAGAGCACCTGTTGTTCGGTGCACGTATGGGGCTCAGCACTGCCCCCTGTCAGTGAGGCACGATACTTTATACTAGCTTTATACTAGTATACGTAGTAATTCATTTTCGCTTTGGGCCAAATCAAGATCATGAATGCTCTTAAAGTGCCGGTTGTGCCAGAATGTAAAATTTGTTCACAAACTGTTAAAATATGAATAAATTCCTAAAATTTTAAATTATTGAACATCTTTTCAGTCCCTCCAGGAATTCATAATTCTTTTTGTGATTTTATGCAATAAAGATCAAAGTGTTTGTGGTACTAATTTGGAAATATTTGCAATATTTGCGCTTATTTATGCCGGTATTTGTGACTTTTACTTTTACTCGCGAAAATATCACTTGATAATTATGTTTTATTGAAAGATTAATACCTGAACACCAACTAAAAAGACTTAAAAATGCAAAAATTGAAAAACAAATTAAATAAATAGCGATGCTTAGCCTGGTGGGGGCACAAGTAAAGCCTGGTGGCCCACCAGGCTTATAGTACACTGAATGAAACGTTGCTTCTAATTCAAGTCAAGTACTTGTTGCTGAAAATGTGCTCTATAAATAAAATGCTTACTTCACCACATAAAAAGCCTTGACCATAAAAATGGTGAAATTACCAAAAAGAAAAACAATTTATAGAAAATTCAAAGACTTTGTTAGCATTGTTAGCATGTATTTTACTTCCCATGGCCTTATTTTCACTCATAGGATTGCAGGTGCATTTACGGTGATTGACTGGTTTCACCTGTGTCCGTGCGACGCTGCCAGGCTGAACGAGTTCATGTCTCCCAGCGGAGTGGAGGAGATGCCATTTCGACACATCGTGCCGATCATGGGGTCTGCGCCTCTTTCCAACAGCAAGCTCACCAGCTCAAAGTTTCCTAAAAGAGAGAAAATGATAGATTTACAGAATTAGAAACCACGTCAGTTTACTTCTGCTCTGTTCTTAAAGGTCAACAGTTCAAATGTTAGCATGGAAACAAGCCCAATAACTTAAAAATAAAAATAATTCAGTTAATTTATAGTTTTATTTTAATTCACTGTAAAAACACTAAATCTTCCCATGAACTTTGCACTAGTTCAGTCTTTCTCAAACGGTGGTTGGGCGCCACCTAGTGGCCATCACTATCATGTGTATGATAATAGTGAAGTTAGCGATTTTTGCGATTGTTTTGGGGATTTAAAAAAAATTTTTTTTGCAAGGAATTTTGCAATATTTATGCTTATTTATGATGTTACATGTGACATTTTGTGGTTCGCCATATGGATCACAGACTATTTGACATCTTAAGGCTGAGGCAGCAGTGTGATAAAAGTAAGAAATATTGCCCCTACACAAAAACCCAATGACTGTTAAATTTTTTGCAGAAAAGTAGCAATAAACTTACATTTGTGCACTAGTATGAAAAAATGCTGGGATCTGTTGACTTTATGTGCAATTCATAGAAAACTGGAGAGACTGATCTAATTTAGCTTTAGCATCTGGGCCTGTCAAGTAATCAAATTATGCTGGACGATAAACTGTCCACAGTAGTTACTGCAATAAACAATAATATTGCTGTTTGAGACCATTTGGTGATGGAATAATAATAATAATAATAATAATAATAATAATAATAATAATAATAATAATGCAAGGACACATTAAGATCAATTAACTTTAAATTCTAATGAACATTTAACACTTGAACTGGAGAAAATCCAAAAATAAATAAACAGAACAACAAATAAAATGAATAATAAAGTCTCTATAAACAAAACTATCCTTCAAAAAAGAGGCAAAGCATAAAAATGAACATTTTTCATGTTTGCACCAAAAACCCCATTGTTTTTGATGCAAAGACATAAAAATGATAAATAATTCAAATGGAAATGATTGAGTTTGTTTAAATGTATCATGCGATTAACTGATTTATTGAGTTTGACATGTTAAGAGGCCCTCAGCCTCTTAACAAAAGTTTGAAAAACACTGCTCTAGTTTTTCTAGTGCACACTTCAAATACGACAAACTACCTTAAAGGTATCTTTTCAGGAAGAAATAGGAGCTTTTATTAAGTAAATAATTCCTTAGTATTGACGTGTCAGATCACAGCCTGTGCTGCTTCACCTGCAGCTGCAGCAAGCTGCAGCGGCGTCTCTGTGTAGTTCTCCGCCCCATCCTGCAGGGCGCCCTCCACATTGGCTCTGTTATCCAGCAGCAACTGTGGGAGAAATGGAGGAGGGAAACAAACAGGACAGGAGAGGGAAAACAAGCGAGGGAGACACGGGGTGTTACATTTCGGTTTGGCGAGAGTAAAAGCCTCGGCTGCTGGACAGACTCTGAATATGAATCACACTTCCAGCCTCGGCTTCTCGTTCACTTCTACTACTGATGTTGAGCTGAGGAGGAAGAATTTCTCTTCCTGGAGACAAAACTCTGATTGTTGGCATGAATATTAATAGCTTAAAGATCCTGGAGGCAACAATGTGCACAATAACTACTACTCCAATAAAAGATATCTGATGCTAAGAGTGGAAAGACACTCTGTGTCCCTGCGGCTGTGTATCATCCTGCCTGAGCTGCGCTTTTCAGCTCAGCTTCAGGAGTTTTCTATACTTGTTAAATGTCGGGACATAACTGTACATCTAGTTAACGTCCCCTAAAAGGATAGCTCAGGTTTGTTTGCAGCTGGGGTTTTGTGAAGTAGTTATCAGTAGTCAGCATCTCACTTGATCTAGAAAGAAGTGTTTAGGTGCGAAACTTTAACTATTTAACTCTTAATTTCAACACATGCAAACAAAAAAAATCAACTAAACAATATAACAGCAAACATGACTTTAAAGATTTAGCTTTGGAAAATGAAGATATGCTGGCTGATACTTTAAAGCACTAGCTAACGCTGTGTTTTACAACCACAATGTCGATGTTTTTTAGAGCAGGAATGACATGTTTTCTTAAAAGTGCGCTACTTATTTGTACCGTTTTCAACCCCTTTTACTCTGACACGTTTAATTAAAATCTACTGCCCGCAGACGGCACTCTATTAGTGCAAACATCACTTGTGTGTGATTTAATCTCCACCAGACAGAGTAGGGATTAAGTTGTGCTAAAGTTTGATTTAAAGTAAGACTGTGAAGTTATCAACACCTCAGAAAAGTCTCCAATTTATTGTCTGAAGATAGAAAAATTAAGCTCACATAAAACCAAAACTAATCTATTTTCCTTACACAAAAAATGCAAAATGGGATAGAAAGCTAACACTGCACATCATGCTGAACACAGTATGTCTACCATAAAACACGGTAGAGGTAGTGTCATGCTTTGGGGATGCTTTTCTTCAGCAGGAACAGTGAAGTTGTGTTCACTGTCCCTGCCAAAATCTTACCATGTAAGGTCCAGTTTCTGGTGCAAATATCTTAGTGCACTTGGAAAAAGACAAAACTAACTTACTTAAGTAACTTCTGACTCTAAAACGTTTAATATTTGCTTAAAAAAACCTTTGAAATTTTGAGATTAATCCCAGAAATATTCTAGAAAAAAATGTGGAAATTTCTGAGTTTCAAAAGTTGAAAATGTAAATTTTTTGGAAATCTTAATCAAAAATGTTTGACTTTTGAAATTAAGAAACTTCCAGAATTTTCTGATATTAATCTCAAAATTTCTTAGATAAAAAAAAAATTCTTCCAAATATTTGTGGTCTAGTTTCTGGTGCAAATATCTGAACATACACTTGAAATAACACAAAGTAACTTTTCAAAATTTAAAAAGTCAAAAATTAGCTTGGAAAAACTCTGAAATGTCTCAGAAATATTCTAGAAAAACTTGGATTTTTCTGAGTTTCAAAAGTTTAACATTTTTGGGTTTTAGAAATTAAATGAAATTATCTGAATTGAAAATGTTTGACTTTTGAAACTCAGAAATGTCCAGATTTTTCTAAGATTAATCATAACACTTTAATAAACACAACACCTGTCAGGAGTGTGAAGGAGCCTTAAATGAATGTTTATGACTGTTGTCATGAAGTGTCATTCAGTAAATAATGAAACTTTTAATGCAAAGTTGCATTAAAACTTACACTGAAAGTGTCCAGTTTGCATTAAAAGTGTAATTATTTATTGAATGAAACTTTGTGACAACAGTTGTAAACATTTATGAAAACTCCATTACGTTCCTGACTGCTGTTATGTCAGGTCAGTCTTGTGCACAACCCTTCAAATAAAGGGTTATTCCTTAAACTTTTGCACATTTTGTCATGTTACAGCTTTGAATAAAAGTCACTATATTTTACTAGGACGCAGTAAATGGTGGAAGATAAATTTGAAAAATGTAGTCTGGTTCTTTTGAGGTATGTCTCTAACCGGTTTTTCTCAGTCAAATTGGATGAATAACATCTGTGAACATCCAACAGTTCAAGCCTTCCCTGAGATTCTCCGCTAGATTTACGTTTAGAGTTTGCACTGCAAAAACTCTTCAAATAAAGTGTTACCGTTTAAGCACTCTACCGTGAAGCCGGATCCCTTTTATGTAAGATACTGTCTACAGATGACTACTCCGCAGAACCCCGATTGAACTATCAGAACTAATTAATTCCTTTTCTAAAGCACAGCACAACAGGACCAAGGAAGGAGTAATAAAAGGACTTCAGGCATCATTACTATCATGATGCACAGTCATTATCAGTATTTTTTAGTACAAAGGAGAGGTCAGGGGGCCAGAGGTTAGAGGTCACAGGTCATTAACGTAACTACCTGCACGACAGGGACGTGTCCGTGCAACACGGCGAACGTGAGTGGCGTCGCCTGGCGCGTTTCGGGGTAAACTGAGGGGTGCTTGTTTACTGTGCTTGGCACCTGGGAAGTCATAGGTGAAGTTCAGGGAGAGAGATACACAGCTGTTATCACATTCAGAGCTCAGGGGGAGAGACGGGGAGGAAGCAGTATGCAGGACAGGTGGAAGCAGGAAGAGGGCGAGACGGCGGGCCGAGATTTTCCTCTCGAGTTTTGCAGAAAATCTTGAGCAAGTTTTAATCCTTCCTCTCATCTCAAATCCCCGCCCTAAGCATGAGGAGCTACATCTGCCCGGACCCGGTTCTCTGTGTCGGTGTGGCTCCACCTTTTCGTGGAGCTTCGTCTCAACAACAAACGAAACCAGAGAGAAGATGTAACGGTGACGACAAACGCATGCGGGACTGGAGGTGACGACTCAGAAGCAAAGCGGAGGCGTCGCTCAGCGGGTTTTTTATTGCTGATTAAATGATCGAAATGATTTGCAAAAATCACCCAGAGGAAAAACAACTATTTAATGTGAAGTCGCATTTCATTTGGGCTCTGATGCTAAGCAGCAGCGGGACCGTTGGTGTTTTATTGTGTAATGATATGAATTATTAATGTCTTTATAATTACAGGCAGCCGCGGCAGAGGAGGAGAAAAATCTGAGGCAGCGACTGCTGTATACATAACTATTTATATGTATTTATTTATCCATGCAGGGACATGTGTGTTGTGTTCACTTTTTAAAATTCTGATGAGTTTGGACTCAAGATTGTGCAATGGATTTGACAAAAACAGTTTAAATGATTCTGGATCATCGTTAAGGCTTCCTAATTATCTAATTAAAACCAAAACATACAAAAGAAAAAAAAAGGCAAAAATGATGTCACAATGGCAACAAATCAAGGGAGGAAGAGAAGTGCACACGTCTCCAAATTGCACCTATAAACTAGTTGCTGGAACTCTGACAGAGCACAGTTAGAAAGATCCATTGAAAAGGTTTTTATCACACAGACTGGTAGATCTTTTCACTGTTTCACAAAATGTAATGGGGCAGTATCATGTTGTAGCAGCTAAAATCCTATATTTTAGGCTACTGGTGGTTGTTGTTGAAAGGCGTTGGTTTTACGTGCGCTCAATTAAGATTCAGGATGCCGATCTTTCCTTTGACATAAATAAAGTCATTTATTGCCAGTACAAATGGCCATTGTCTCACTGTTTCCATTTAGATCCACATAAATTCGACATACATCCAAAATCAAGCACAGTAGAAAACTGTTTGCCTCTACCTCTACCTATTAACCACACCTGAACAGAATCATGGTTGACCTTAAATAACCCATCCCCATCAGACACTCAGAACTCAAAATAAATACGCCCCCTGGTGGCGATAAACCCAAGAAAGAATAAATGGCTCCTACAATGTAAAAAATACGTTTTTGAACGTTGCATCATGTTGTAATGTTACTCCCTCATCACAAACAAACCCGAAATGTTGCCTTGATTCTGACATGTATGTTTGAGAAATCCTTAAATCTCCATGGCAACCACTCAGCTGTGCAAAACGCCTGGGTGGACCAAGCCCTGCCTTCACGGACGAAGCTCTAGTAGGATCTTCACCAGCAATAAATAAACAAAATGTGTCTCTATCCTCCAAGAGAGACACATTTATTCCAAATTAAGTAATTGTTTATCCAGTAATAAACTCCTGAATTATTTCAAACGGTTGTCATTTGCTTCTGAGTCGCCACAGGGAAAAATCTAAAGAAGCCATCACTACTGTGGGCAGCGATACAGACACACAGGAAAAAAAAGAAAAAGCATGATTTATGATTGCAAAGCCGCTATTTCACTGTCTTATTTCAACTTAACAAATACGTGCAATAAAGTTCGTGCGGTACGTGGCAGCGAGTTACACAGAGTGCACCTGGTTGCGTAACAGTGGTGTATTATTGATGCGCCATAAAGCAAACTGCTGCTGGATAGCAGCGGCGCGAAGCGAAATGAAGTGACGGGCAGAGCAGAGGGACTGTCAGCGGATTATTATTCAGGATCGGTGGGAAGAGAAACCGACAAACGATAATCGTTTGTTATCAGTGCACTTTGTGTAACGAGCAGAGAGCAAGCAGGTGAGACAGAAACGGGAGAGGTAAGGGAGGGGAGAGGGGACAAAGTTCTCACAGAAACAAAAGTGAATGAAACATTAAACTGGGACAGAAACATTGTGATGTGTTGGAGAGACTGAACTCTGACCTCGCTGTTGATGTCGGCGCCGGCGTCCAGCAGCATCTGGACCATGGCCTCGTCGCCGCGCACGCAGGCGTACATGAGAGGCGTCATCCCCTGCAGGAAACGCAAGATGGCCGCATTGGAGATTGATGTTGTGTTTGCTTCACTTAAATAAAATAAACACGTTTTCTTTTGTTGTTTGTAAGGAAATCTGAGGTTTGAGGCTTTTCACTTTTCTTTCCTGGGTTCAGTGAAGTCTGTAAATATTTTCACTGTAAACAACTCAGGAGGTGAAAACTGGGCAGAGCTGCAGGAAACCAGGGAAACCAGAAGACGCCGACTTCCTGTCATCAGAGGAAAACCTCCTTCATCCAAGCAACCGACTATCCATTCATTCATTCATCCATCCATCCATCTGTCCATTCATACATCCATCTGTTCATCCATCCATCCATGAATCCATCCTCTGGATCTCCTGCCTTTCAGTCCCAGATCAGTAAATTGTCCTTTTTCTTTTTGTATTTTATAGAAAGTCGAAGTTCGAACTACATTGTTCGGTTTATGCAGAGTGGAGGTAAATATTAAATTCTGCAGTTTCTCCTCGTCCCACTGCTCAGTCAATATCCCACTTTTACTGCATCAGGTGCATTTGGGAATTTCTGCCTCCATCAGTCGGTGAAGGTATCGATGATTCCTAGCGGCGATCAGTGAAAGCTAATACAGCTTTCAGAATTTTAGGATACAAGCTAGATCCATAAGTCGAACTTCCTCTCCCAGGCTTTAGATCGTCCACTTTTTGAGAGTTTATTTTTAAACACAAAAGAAATCAGCACATTTCACTATATTTTATTGGTTATTTATATAAAAGAACAACACATTTGTGGAGAAAAGGAATAAATTGATGCATGGTTTTTACCTTTTCTCTGCCATTAGTACATTTAGCAGTGAGTACATGAGGATGATTGACAGCCTCAAGACCCTCCTCCTGACTCTGGTTGTTTTTGATCATTTCTTCGATAGCAGCTGTCACAACATAGTGATAATTTTAACAAATATTTAAAGAACATTTTATTATAAAAATGTTAAAGAGGCATGAACAGATTTGCGAGACACTATAATTTGTATTAAATTATGGTTTTATACCCTTGTAATTCTCTCTCAACCAGATGAGAGACCACAAGATGTTAAAAGAGCAATAAAGTAAAAGCTGCGGCTCGCCTTCGTATCTGAACTCATCATTTCGGCCATCGGTGGCCATAACGGCCTCCTGATTAAGTAGATCAGTTTTCCAGGAAATACTAAAGACTGAATCACCACAGAGGGATACGAGTCTCTGACATAAAGTGCTGCAGCGGGTTACGAGCGGCTCATAAAAGGCCTCTGTTGAACATAATGACCCGAGTCAGACATATGATTGAAGTCGGCTTTGCAGAAGCCTGTTGAAAACACTTCAGCGCCTCTGATGAATGGAAAACAACGCTCTGCCTTGCTTACACTAAGGTTTTCATTCTCTTTCTTTCTGAGCTCAGAGAAACAATGTGTGTGGGCGGGAAAGCCTGCATGTGGTTGCACTGCAAAAACAGAAAATTCAAGTAATTCTGGTCTAGTTTCAAGTGCACATAATCTTAGTAACCTTGAAAGTAAACAAAATTAACTTAAAAGAAACTTTTCAGCACGATATAAGACTCAATAAGTCCTTAATATTGATTTTTAAAAAAGCACTTATTAAACTGGCATTTCAAAATTATTCCATATTTTGAAATGATTTCAAGTTTTGTTAGAAAAGGAGGGAATCACCATGGCAACCAGTGACATCACTAAAAAGCTTCTCCTTAATATTAACCCTTCGCAACCACACAGGCAGGTTCTGCAGAATTTCCTCACTTTTTTCATTGGCAGTTTACATTTTGCCCATGTTATACGTGAAAATATAAGTGAAATAATAACAAAGCTCTCGTTTGACAAAATTGGACAGTAAATAAGTTAGAATACTATAAAAACACAAAATATTACCAAGTATTTTTGGTCTATTCTAGTGAAAACATCTTAGTACAGTTAAATAGTAGTAAAAAGTAACTTCTATGCAAGATGTCGGAGCTTGTTTTAAGTCAAAAATTACTTAACATTGATAACAAAAGTACTTATTAAACTGGTATTTCACGATTATTTCATATTTTGAAATGATTTCAAGTTTTGTTAGAAAAGGAGGGAATCACCATGGCAACCGGTGACATAATTTAGAAGCTTCTCCTTAATATTAATATTAAGTTAGAACACTGCAAAAACACAAAATCTTACCAAGTATTTAGTATATTGAGAAATTATTTTATTAAAACAAGTTCCCATTTCTTGCTGAAAAGCTACTTGTAAATGAGTTTTGCCTTATTTCAAGTGCACTAAGATATTTGCACTAAAAGCAAGACCAAAAACATTCTGTAAGATTTTGTGTTTTTGCAGTGTGCTGTTGATTGTCTGCAGGACATAAATTGAGGTTGAAAAGGTCTTTCAGTTTACAGAAGGTCATTTAGACCAGAAATTACCAAACTGAACAAAAGTAATAAGTAATGATTTAAGCATAATCACCTGGATGAATCACCTCTTTTCTATAAATGTGATTTCTGTTTTTCTTTTTTTATCAGTAGTTCAAATAGATCGAGACTGACTCATTTGGTTGGATTCCAAGAATAAGTAAAGATAATGGGCCATGATTGCAGTTAAAAACGGCACAATTACAACGCAGTCCGAACCTCTGGTACCACTGGTAAAGATCAGTAAAAAAACCTCAGAATGAACCTTTAATTTGAGTACAGTAATTCAGAGAGAAGATCAAATATTCAGAAATAATTAGATTTTTAATAAAAAGTTAGTCTAAGAGGCATTTTTCAGAATCCAATATTAAAAATTAAAAGAGAGTTAAGCAAGTTTTGATCTGTAACATCTCAATAACTAGATGGATGAATGAATGGATGGATGGATGAATGGATACACGGATCAATGAATAGATGAGCCTATGTACAGATGGATGGAAGATGCGAATGTCCAACCAACGTGATGCTCAAGAAGTTACAAAAAAATGTTCTCATCAAATTTTCTGGCATTTAGCAAATATAAATAATTGTGTTAATCCTATTAAACCAAAAACAAGAAAGGTTTGTTTTGATGAAACTTTGGACAAAGAGGGAAAAAATGTGTTTGTGTATTTTTATTAAGCATAAATATCTGGTTTCAACTGTACAGGTAGTAGTCGGTAAGAGCCTCTCACAATAATCAATAAATCAATTAATCGCATGATAAATTAAAACAAGCTCAATAATTTCCATTAGCATGACTTTGTTGATGGTTTCTTACTTTAAACATGAATTGTACAGTTTCCCACTTATACTCCACTTCATGTAATATTCGAAAAGATTTTTTATATATTATGTACAACAGGAGTAAATTAGCTTTGTATGTATTGCCCTAAACATCCACACAATATGTGAAATGCGGCGCAATGCGACTATTATGCAAAATAAACAAAGATTTGTGGTCCAGAACACTTCTTGGTCCCCTCAAAGCAGCAACACTTTTGCCTATTTTTGACTTGACTTCAGAAAAGTGTTTGTGTTATTTTATTCAGGTATTTTAACAATATTACAAATGTGGAGTTTGTCAAAATTTGCTCATCTATTCTTTGGATACATTTTGTCAAGTCAACAAGTTGTTTCTTCAGACATTTGTTGGTGTTTTAAGTTCTGTTAGCTGCTCTTGGCAGTTGGTGGTTACCATAGCAACCAGTAACTGACAGCTCCTCCCCCTTTTATTTCTGTTGCCGTCGGTAACCGTGGAATGTTCTAGAATCAGCTCTGTGTTTACTTTAAAAGTGTTTAGACACATTTAATCATTTACAGTGTTTCATGAGTAATTTAGCTATGTTTTGTTTGTTTTTAACGGTTATTATTATTAATGTTCATTTTAACTATGTTTAATTTTACAAACTGCTAACTGGGAGTTATTGCTTTGTAGTTTGTTTAGGGTTATTTATTGTATTTTATTTAATGTTTAGAGGCAGAAGCTGCTGGAATGATGTTAAGCACCAACTTGATTTCCTCTTTTGTTAGAATAAATGCAGTGAACCTGAAGGAGTTTGTTGTGAAGTCAACCTACTGGAGCTGAGACGAACATACAGCTCTGGAAAAACATTAATAGACCACTTAAAATGATCAGTTTTATTTCTTTTTATAGGTATATGTTTGAATAAAATGAACATTGTTCTTTTAATTCAATGTCTCTGAAATTCCAAGTAAAAATTTCGTATTTATTTGCAGAAAATGAGAAATGATCAAAATAAGGAAAAAGATGCAACCTCAAATAATGCAAAGAAAACGAATTCATATTCATTTCGAAACAACAATACTGATGTTTTAACTCAGGAAGAGCTTAGGAATCAATATTTGGTGGAATAACCAGGAGGTTTTCAATGGGGTTCAGTGCAGTGGGCTCTTAAGAGGGGTTAGGTGTGTGTGTGTGTGTCACACCTGTTCGCTCATGCTGTTGATCCCGTCGGGCCCCAGCAGGTTGACGGCCTGCTTGACCAGATCCGTCCGGCCGCAGTTGAGCATCCTGAAGCCCAGATCCTGCAGGAACTTGGCCTCGGTGGAGGCTGCGTCCAGCTTCCGGGTGGCGCAGAAACAATCTTCGGCTCTGCAGATGGAGGCGGCAGATACATTATCGTGACTAAGTGGGGGCTTATCTCAGAAATGGATTTGGGGAATCAGTGGGCATTCATCTCCCCAAAGGACGCCGGGAGAGAGCGGGAATGATTATTGCTCAGCTTTTCCCGGCTTAAACCAGAACCGAGTCCATGCGCATCGAGCTGTTTTCACTCAGAGACGACTCGCTCATATCTGAGCGAAGTGCACAGTCTTCTGCCTCCTCCAGGTGAGGCGTCTGCTGCGACTCGTTTTCTCTCTCTAATGACTCTTAATTGACGCTGCGAACAGCTGCTGCTGATCCGGTTCTCAACAGGGTCGCAGGGAAACCTCTTGACAATATTATTCTGATTCTACCTGACAATTATATGTGGCATTTTGAAAACAGGTGCTAATTGGTAACAAACACCTTCGCCGTTCTGTTTGTTTCATCGCTGCGAATGTTTGAAGTGGGAGGACTGTCAGCCCATGACTGTGATAAAATCCTTAAAATTATTGATGCTGCATGAGACAAAAGCTTAGCAGATTTTTGATTTTCTGTCTGTGAACTGCAACACAGAGACGCATTTGTGAGAAAATGCTTTTAAAATAGCAACTGCAACTTAGATGAATCAAAAAAGGCTCCTGGTCCAACTGAAAAATTAAAATATCTCCATTTGTGCATTAAAACTTAGTTTTTGCTACTTTTTTTTTAAGATATAAGGGATTCTGAGTAAGAACAACATGATTTGTTCTATTTTGCAAAGTTTCAAACAATTAATTAAAACATTTTTACAGCTGTTTTGTCTTCATTTAGCAAACAAACCGAAACTGAAGAGTCATTCATAACAATATTTTGTGAATCGTTTCTTGTGTTATAGTGTGATGCTAAAACCAACAGGACACTAAACAACCTTGAACAAATAAACTGAATTCACTGATTACATTTTTACAAATCTATACGCTGATGATATTCGGCTGATTTGAGAGTCATTCTGGTTTACATTCAGGCTCTGCCCTGCGTCACATTTCCAGGACAATTTGAAGCGTTTGGAGGGCGTCCAGGCGTTCGATGTGGAGAATCAACCAATCAGAGACTCCGCTACGTCTCCCTGGTGCATTTTCCGATGTAATCTCAGGAGAAAAAAAAAACAAACTACGGAGGATAAAGTAATTGTGGCTGTTTGCTTTCGTCCTATAATCTACCAAAAATCACAGTTACAGAGACAGGAATAGAAAATATCAGCAAGGAAGTTGGGATGTCGGATAAGTTAAAACTTTTACTATTTGAAAATATTTCCCAGCATAAACATGTTTATTTAGAGGAAACATGCAGAAGAGTTTGCGGTACACGTCTCCACTCACGCAGCGTGAGAAATCCAACCGGGTTTTAACCAAAACCAGAGAGAAATTTGCACAAAGAGTCAGGAACCAGAGCCCGTACGGCGTATCTGGACTTTGTTTTCGTTCTTACTTGATCTGCCGCGGCTCGCAGTCCACCCCGGGCAGCAGCAGCCTGGCGGCCTGTCTCACGTCGTCGCTGTCGACGGAGAAGCTGCGTCTGTGTTCGGTGTGGGCGACGGCCACCCGGATCCACTCCATCAGCGGAGGCAGAACCAAGAACGGCCTGCAGAGCAGAGCAGGGTTCAGTAATGATTAGCATCAGTCATCGTAGAGTCAGATTACATTAAATATGAGGAGGGTAATGATTTGTTCAGCAGCTCGGTGCGAGTAAGTTACACTCGTTACACAATTTCAGGCTAGAAATATTAATAATTTACACCATTAGCTAAAATCCCGGCCTGGCGTAAACAGTTAACAGAGACGTTGGCTCCATTTGAGGCTCAAACTAAACCAATTAAAGATGTTCTGATAGATATCACAAAATCAATACTTAAAATTTATTACAGGGACAATTCAGAGCTGAAAGAGATCTAGAAGCGGTAACCTCCCTAAGTGCTGTTATTACCCTCATTTATCACAAAGAGCAGTGGCCTGACTGATAAATGATGTGTGCATTCTTCATAATTTATTATAAAAGTGTGTTTTTTTTTAGATTAATCAATCTAAAAACAACCCACGCGGTGCTCTGCCTGCTCTGTGTTTCTCCTCCTGCAGGGAAACGTCAGCGGAGTGATTTTATCTGACGCAGGATAGAAAGGGAAAGGACTCAGATTTCTGTGGGAAGTCAATTTAAACTATGTTTCACCACTTCAAAGTAGCAGTGATGGATGAAAGCAAAGCAGTAGAGCACATTAAAAGTATTTACAGGTTTTATTCTGTAAAAATAATGAAGGAATCAGTTATTTATCACCTTTAATTTTGATCAAATCAAGCTTTAAATTCCCTTGGTTTGAAAAATTCCCTGGTTTAAAGTTTGACGTCTTTATTTCATTTAAGCACATTTTTGCACCACTTCGATGGATGTCGATTCTTTTTAGTGAAGATTTTAGCTTTTTTAGAACACTTTAGTCATGTTGAAACAGTTTTAAAACCCAATTATGATTCATTTATTCACATTTATAATAATAAAAAACATCTACATATGTATCGTTATTGCTCGTTAACTCCATTTCACATAAATCCTACTTAATTTTAATTCGCTGTACATTTTCATGTCAGTATTCAATAAACCTTTGTAAGTATGCAACGTTCAGATTACCTGACCTTCAGAAACAATATCCACATTTAATTACAGAGAGTAAAACCTTAAAGTTATCCAATATGGCAAATTAAATCACATAACTCTAATCTTATCCATCAAAGAGTTATCGCTGTAATAACATTTAATAATTAAGCATACGCCGTCTAGCCTACATTTTAATTTATTTTTTTTAAATAAATCAATGAACACGCTGCAGTTCTTTTGCTAATTTAACCTTGCCTCTGCTATTTAGTTTCAATTTAACTTTTTCATCGTATTTAATCACTTTGCTTGTCATCCTGCAGATTTATTCAGGTCCTTGCTGCTCGTCTCCAAGCTTTCAGCTGAATGCTAAGCAGAGTTTTGTCTCAGGGGAATGGAAACTCTGCTGACGTGTCACTCCGCCTTGACATTCCTCACGTTCCCCAGGGTCGCCCGGATGGAGTTTCAGCGTTCCTCGGCGAGGAAGAAAGCGAGAAAGATGTTGGAATATCTGTCCGTCAAGAAGCTGCAGGCTTTGGCAAGAGTCGGCGCTGACCGGCCCACGCTGCTGGAGCAAATATCTCCAGCAAGAGCGTAGAAATGTAGGTTTTCATTGTGAGAATGAACTCAGCTCGGCTGGGAGGTTAAAAGGACAGATGCAAAAATCGCCTCAGTGGCCAGAAGTCACATTCTGCAGAGTTTAATAAATCTGAATCTGTTAAAAATCTTATCATTTCACTCAGGGGTGTTAAAGATGAGACTCAGCTAAAAGTTTCAGAGCTAGAAACCAGCACCTCTGAAGTTACACTGTAACTTCGTATTTGACTGAAAAAGACGAGTGGACACAACGTGACTTTGGTCGAAGTTTAGTTAAACTCAATTCAACGACGATGCGTTCGGAACAAGAGGAGTAAATGTTCAACAAAGAAATCAGACATTTTGAGATTAATCAAAAGTTGATTGATCTCAGAGTTTGAAAAGTCCTAATTTGCTAGAATTTTTTTTGTTGAAATTTTGCGATTAGGCACAGAAATCTTTGAGAAAGAAACTTGGACATTTCTGAATTTTATTCTAGCAAATTTTCGACTTTTAACACTAAGAAATTTCCTTTTTTTCATTTAATTCCTGAGGTCAATCTAAAAACATCAACGTTTTTTCTATCAAATATTCAACTTTTGACACTCAGAAATGTTCTATTTTTTTTTCATTTAATTCCTGAGGTTCATCTAAAAAAATCTGAATTTTTTTCTAGTAAATTTTTTACTTTTCAAACTACAATTTTCATTTTATTCCCATTTAATTCATGAGGTTTATCTAAAAGTATCTGAGTTTTTTTCTAGCAAATTATTGACTTTTGACATTCAAAAATTTCCTAAATTTTCAATTTAAATTCTGAGATTAGTCTAAAAATATCTGGGTTTTCTCTAGCAATTTTTGATGTTTGACACCAATAAATTTCCATTTAATCTCCAAGATTAATTTAAAAGTATCTGAGGTTATTTGTAGCTTTTTTTTTTTACTTTTGACATTCATAAATTTCTAATCGTTTTCCATTTAATTTCAGAGAATAATCTAAAAATATCTAGCAAATTTTTTACTTTTGACATTCATAAATTTCCATATTTCTTCCATTTAATTCCTGAGATTAATCTAAAAACACGAGAGGTTTTTTTTTTTTTAGCAGATTTTTGACTTTTCAATCTTATATACTTTCTTGTTTATTCTAGGAAATTTCTAAGATTTTCTAGAGGAAATTTTCTTCTTTTTTCAGAGAATTCTGTGGTGTATAGTGAGCAATAAAGTTGACTTTAAGTGAATAAACTAAGTGTATTTAACTTATGTTTTTACATAGTTACAATACAATAAATAAAAACCAAACATTTTAAGTGAAGTCAGCACTGTTTTTCTGTCTTGGCCAACATTAAACATCAAATATCTGCATCGCTTTGGAAATAACAAAAAGCGAGTTGGTGCAACCCTACTGTTAAACTATCTCTCATTAATTAATTTCACAATAAACCTCCGTACACCAGTAGCTGAGCGTCTCACCTCTCGGTCTGTAGGGTGACTTTGGACGGCTCCACGTTGGGGTTCTCCCACTCCATCTGTGGGCAGTGCATGAAGTAACAGAGGGTGTAGAGCGCTTCGGGTTCCCAGTGGACCGTGGAGCTGCTCTTCTGGTGGACCGGCGTCCCGTTGCTCGGGTTCTTGATGTGTAACGGCTGCAGGTGATGCATGGCCCGGGAAACCAAATCACCTGAGAAACACGACAACAATCAGCCTCGTTCATTAAAACCGAGCTGTAAATCGCAGGTTTAGTTGACGTAAAGAAGGAAATGCGTTCCCCTGATACACAAAGCCACCATGTGCCCACGCTGTCTTGAGTGGAAAATTGCTGTCTTAAAAGCCATCCTACACACATAAGCTCTGATTTTCTCCTTTGTTCAGTTTCATTCAGTTCATTTATCCAGGGTCAGTTCACAGCAGAAATATTTCACTTAATAACCAGCGAAGCTTATTTAAAACACGCAGGAAATTGTCCAATTGTTTGATTTAGAGTATTTCTAATTGCTTGTGTGGAGAATTTAGGTAAGTTTTGTTAAAGTGGTGATTCAGATTGGGAAGATTTAATCCCACTGGGCAACATTTTTACAGTGTAACTCTGAAAAACCAAAATATCTCATTTCAATAATCTAAATTTGCAATTCAGAGACAAACAAGATGAACTGAACAGATTTATTTTAATTATTGACACTTTTTTTTTTTTTTTACCAACTAAAGCATCCAGCTGAGTGGTGAAGATTAATAAAATATATACAGAAGGCCAAATTATGGAAAAACATGATAAAAAAATTCATGAATTAATGTTTTAACAGCTTTTAACGAGCAAAACTTTAGAAGCGTTTTAATTAAAGTGGGTTTAAAAATGTAACTTTTGCAAAGATGCAGCCCATTTTTATCCAAGAAAAGCAACATATCTCCAAAAATCACAGGGATTATCATTTAATCCTAAAAGTTAGGGATGTCAAACTCATTTTAATTTTGGGTTATATAAAAAAATCTGAATGTTCTTGTGCCAGAATATATTGATTAAACCAATTAAACTGTAAAAATATCAATAAACGACTTTTCCTACAGGATTTTGTGATTGTTTTGTGTTTTTTTAAAGCTTCTGTGGTGCTAACTTAGAAATGTTTGTATGGAATTTCCACAATATTTACGATGATGCTTGTCATTATATGTGACTTTGACCAATTTTGACTGAAATTTGAGGCAAAATTAGAAAAAAATGTGGAGATTTGTTGATTTTGTGTGAATTTTGAGGATTCGTGAAGAACTCACTGATGTAATTTGGAGTCTAGAGGGCCACATAAAAAACTACGGCGGGCCAGATTTGGCCCCCAGGCCTCAAGTTTGACACATCTGCAACCACAGAGTTTGAATACAGATCTTTTCGTCTGCATGATATTTTGTTCATTGCTTGAAGCACGATCTAATTCCAGATGAGTTTGAGCGCAGCAGGAGTGAAGAATGAGGGGAAGAATGTTTTAAAAAGCGGATTTCGGAGGAGGTGTGAAATTCAACTTTTAAAATTCACCACATCCACGTCACAGAAGCAGATATTTAGTCGTGACGTTCAGCATGATGCTCAGATTCACGTCGTTCACAGCTGTGATCAATCAGGTCATTAGTGATGCATTTAAGAATAACGATTAAAAGGCTGCAAGAGGGAAAACATTGCAGAGTCAGGCCGCAGGGTTTATTTCGCAGATAAATTTATTCGTCTGTTGATCTAATTATTCATTCAGTTTACTGGAACATTGGAGCTTTTTGTTTCTGTAAGGAATATAAACAAGGAGAAGAAAAAAAATGCATTACTTTGATTGATGAGGGATTTGAAATATAATAGAAGTGTGAAAAATGAAGAAAAACAGATCAGTGAGAGGAATTGTTATCACTCTGTTGGATCTATGGGAATCCATTAAGGACAAAACTTGCATGCAGTGTGCTCAATATTTAAGAAGTAGTAGCAGATTTATAACCTTGAAGGAGGCAAGACTTATAGCTGAAATGTGTATTTTGAAGGTGGAACATCCTGATGTCAGAGGAATAAAGAGAGAAAACAGGAGACTGCAGCTTCAAGAACTGACAACGCTCCTGAGGGGTTTGGAAAACACACCACACGATTGCTTCTTAAATAAATAATAAAAAAAAAAAAAACAACAACAGCTAAAATAAGAGACTCAAAACAAGCAGTAAAAACCGCAGCCGTCCCTTTCAAAGACGATAAACAAGATTTCTTTGGCTTTGTTAATTGTTTCTGTGACTTTGATTTTGTCAGCAGGACGACGTTTGCTCCCGTCTTCTGTGCTGTAATTATCTAAGCAACACTCCTGTGGGGTTCATGCTTCAGCTCATCTGAATTAATCACAGGGGACAGCTTACTGCCTTCGTTTCTCCAAGCCAACTCCTATTCGGGTCGGAAGGACTCAGAGCCGGGAAAACTTTCTTTTCCTGTAAAATGCTTAAAAGAGAAACTATTGCTAATGTTACAAACTGCAGCAACTCATGAAAACATCAGCTGTCAACTTAGCTTACCTTCTTCAATTGTCATAGTCAGATACTGTATACCAGTGTGGGAAATGGAAATATAACTTTGAAAACAGAAGTTTATATATATGACATTGATTATGGAAGGAGCTTTGAGCCAAAATTTGTACATCAAAGTCACATAATTAGCTCTTCCACGCTAATATTTGTTTGTTATAAAAGCTAATGCTAACAGCAAACAGTAAAAGCTGTAAGTTATGTTGACTATGAGGTAGCTAAATGCTAAAACTAGTACACGACAGCAAGCTAACAGTGTGTTAGCATTCAATGCAATGCTAACAATAAGCAACAAAAGAGGATTGATGGGAATGTTTTTGATTAAAAATAAAATTAGCATATGGCAGCGTGCTAACAGTGTGTTAGCATCCACACTAATGTTAATACACAATATAAACTGACAGATGGGAATGTTATTTGATTATGAGGTTGTTATGCTAAATGTAGCACATGGCAGCATGCTATAACTAGCACAATGCTAACAATTACAAGCTGACTAGTGGAAATGTTATTTTATTATGAGGTAGCTAGATGCTAAAACTAGCATTTGATGTCACAACATGCTAACAGTGTGTTCAAGGTAATGCTAAAAGTAAGCCGTACCTTACTGACAGGAATGTTTTTTGATTAAAAGTAAAACTAGCATATGGCAGCATGCTAACAGTGTGTTAGCATCCACACTAATGTTAACAATAAACAGTAGAAACTGTGACTAATGGGAATGTTATTTGATTATGAGGTAGATAAATGCTAAAAGTAGCATGTGACGTTAGTAACAAAATGCTAACAATAAGCAATATAAGCTGACTAACAAGCTTTTAGTTTTTATTTTACCAATTTTCAGTACCTAACTCATAAAAAATCCTTACACATAAGATCTTCTGTCTTAAATATGTATTTCCAAATATACTTTTTCAGATAAAAAGAAAAAATGAGCTTAAACATCAATATTTGAACATTTATTAACACAGAACTGAAGACTTAAGATGATGTCCAATTTCTTTTGAATAACCATAACTACTGTTGCATTAAGACAGAGTCATAAAAATAAAATTTAACGATGGCCTTTCCTGGTTTCCAGAGTTAGCAGCTAATTCATCCTCATTGTAAAAGGAAATATTGCTTATCTCCATCTGTGAGCTGGAGCTTTAAAGCGCTGCGACGCGGACGGACGATTCCTTCCCCGTCCTCTGACTCACTGTCAAGGCCTATCACCACCCGGAGGACACGTAGTGGACATTTAATCATCGGTTAGTAATACGGCCATCTCAGAGCTCTGCCTTTGGGGCACATTAGCAATTCGATGGCAAATATTAATCACAGTCAATTACAGAACATGTCATCATCAACAGGGAGAAGCAGTTACTTTTACCAGCAGTTCTCGGGTTGAAATTAATCACCGGTTGATATAAAATACCTGAAAGAGGGTCACAGATAACCGTCTGTGCTTAATGGATATTTGATCTGCTGGGATGTAGCACACATAAAAGAGTTTCAGGCTAGCTAAATCAGAGGCTAATGGCTTATTAGCTGTAGTTTCCCAAGCTGTATTAGGAATGTGATAAGCTAAAGACGAAGTCGCAGTCGCAGAAGCTCCAGAGGGAAGCAAGGGTGGCTGAGTCACAAGAAAATCACTGATCCATCATCTAATTTGTCTTCTTGTGCTCTGAGATCATAGGAACATGATGCATTGTTTGTATTGATAAAAAAAAATCCAACAAGGAAAGGCAACATGGCATTAACTCCCAACGAGAGGACCGACAACAAAGAACTGAGAACAAATAAACCGTCTTCCTGCGGAAGCAGCGTGGTGATTCATTCGGGTTAATACGCCAACCGTCAGAGCAGCACTTGATGCTCAGCTCAAAATAAATACCACACTGGCCCAAACAGAACGTAATAAAAGGAAAAAACAACAAAGGAGGGAGCTTGGTTAGGTCTGTTTGAGAAAATACAAACTTGCATGTGTTTTATTGGGGTTTTTACTTGAACAGACCAGCAGAAAGAAGCAAACGACTGCAAAACAGATGTAGATCTATTACAATAAATCAATTAATTGCATGATAAATTTAAACAAACTCAATAACATCCATTTTAATGATTCATTGTTTTTATCTTTTCCACCAAAAACTGGATGACTAAAGTCTTCATTCTGGTACTTTGGTCTCAAATAAACTATTTTTTTGTTTGTAGAGACTTTATTACTCATTTTATTAGTTATTTCTGAAGTTTAATTTATTCATTTTGGATCTTTAAAATGTCTTCCAGTGTTAAATGTTCATTCAAATTTAAAGTTTATTTCTTGCGTTGTTATCATTATGCAATTTATTACTTGATGACGGTCTCAAACAACAATATTATCGTTTATCGCAATAACTTCTGTGGACAATTTATCATCCAGCAAAATTTGCTATGGTGAAACAGAAAATAAATTATATGTGGTTTTCACTTTGTAGCAACAGATTTGGCTGGTGAGTCTCTAGGTATTTTTTAACTGAAAGTTTTGATAATTCCTCTGTGTTTAATCTGTAAACAGCAGTTCAGAAGCCATTTCATTGTAGTTCTGGTGTCCCGTGTCATAATGCTGCCATTACCGTGTTTTCTTGTGGGGTTGGTATATTCATATTTTCTGGCACAAACGGATTGGCACTGATAAAAATACTTATTTTGTCATTACTTCATCTCTGCAGCTCTCTCTAAAGCCGACCGGCCAGTTTCCAATCTCAAAAATAAAATAAAATCTAAAAAATGTTTCATGTTTGGACCAGAACAACAATAATCGTTGTTTCTCTTTGGTTTAGATTTGATCCAAACACAAAAATTACTCCAAAAACAACAGCAGGTTATCTGGAGCACCTGCAAAGAACACTTGAAGTCGGCAGCAGCAGCGTGACGCCATCTGTTTAATCACAATGGGAGACAGCGGGGTAATTAAATATTTCGCTTTGAATCATGAATCATCAACATGTTTTCTACCACATATGTGTTCACTATTGGAGGCAGCAAGCATCAAACCTCTTGTGTGGCTATTTCTCCTCTGTTCTGAGGCAAATTCTGACTGAAACAAGCCATTGGAGTCCTGTGATGCAAGACGTCGTAAAATACTGTGAAATGTCTTTTTGGGAAAGTTTGTTTCTGGATCAAAGCAGAGATCATCACAGCGACTCCTTTTTGGTCATTAGCTCCAGTCTGCTGCAGCAGAAACGACAGCAGAGCACCAGAAAAGCCAAAGTCACCAGAAAAACAGACGTGGTGTTTTATCAGAAACCTACTGGGGATGAAGCGCGACTGCATCAGTGCACAATAAATGACTTTTATATGTGTGGCTTTTAGTATCCACTGTGTCAAATGAGATGTTATGTTTCATCGTAACCATTTTAAAAAGCGCCATAAATGCTTAAAGCCCTGGAACATATGAAAGGCAAATTTGGTTTGTGCAGCAACAGCTGCTCAAAAGGATAGTAAACAAACTCTGACACGAATAAACAGCCACAGCTAAACACTCTCAGCTGCTGTCTTATTGCATATAGCCTAGCATGTTAGCTTTCAAACACTTGCAAATCAAGCAAAGTCAGAAGAAAATAACAGCTAATATAGTTGTCAACATGTCTGATGTTTAACTGAACTTGCAAGCAGGCTGGAGCAGAATCTGAATAAAATAACAGGAAACTCAGGGTTTCCCCCAGAAAACTTCCTAAGCCTGGTGTTTGGGTGATACGGCCGTCGTGTTTTTGAGTTAAAAAATGTTTACAGTTGACAGGAAATGTGATAATATCACTTGACAATTAAGGGTTATTGAAATATTTAAAGACTAATACCTGAACACCAACTTTAAAGTCCTAAAAGATGCAAACATTTTAAAAAGACTTAAAAACAAATCAATGTTAAGCCTGGTGGTGGCACAAGTAAAGGCTGGTGGCCCGCCAGGCTTATAATACAGTGGGGGAAATCCTGAGCTGCTATTTACAGCCCCACATGTGCTTTAAAGTACTAATAATACCCCTAATAGTAAAAACCTTCAGCCTAATACAGGTGGAACAATGAGTTATGTTATAAACAGCAAAGCTAATTCTGGTTACTGCCTTAGCATTTTAACATAATTTAGCACATTTAGAAGAACTCTGTAGACATAATTTATGCAGATTTGTGAAAGGAGAAGAAGGGAAAATAAAACAAAACAATCCTGAAATAATTATCTGACCTCCAGACATCCTTGTTCTGATGATCAGGAGAGAGCACACTGAGCAGTCTGAAAAGACAACAAACTCTGCTTCATGCCAAGTTCTGCAAGGAAATCAGCTAAAGGCTATAATTAAAGTTATAAGAGGTCGTTACATGACATAATCGCCTAATTTGCATATTTGGTTATGTTTGATCCGGGCATTTGAAGAAAGGAATATAAACTCTAGCAAGAGGAAAGGTGGTTAAAAATAATGTAAATACTTTTAGAGCTAGAAAAGGAACTTGATTAAATAATTTAATGTAAATTTAGAAATGCCTGAACCTACTCTGCGGAAATCAGTTAACATCAAATTTAACCAAAAGAGGAGATAAATCAGTGACTGACTCTGTAAGAATCAAATGCAGGGACTTATTTTTAGTTAAAAACAACATAAAATTTATATTTAAATTATATTTGCATACTTTGCAATTCAGAGCGGGATCCCCGGCCAATTTCCACTAACTGGACTTCCAACGTTTCAATGGCTCCTCAGCTGCTTTTCCAGGGAAAACAAGATGTTGGATTTGTTCTATGAAAATCTCAGTGATGTTTATACATCCGTTCCAAGACTTTCTCTTAGCAAAGAGGATCAAAATGTTTTTTTTTTTTCTTCTCTGCTCTCGTTCTGAGGAAACCTGTCCAAAAAAAGAACTGTGAGAAAACAGTCAAAGGATTTCTGCAGGGTTGTTTTGAGGCTACAGCCTGGGATGGACTTCACTAGACACACATGCAGAACATTAAAGGTGAACTATTATGTTTCCTTGAAAAGGTTGGGATAGGTCTATGGGCGATAAAAAACATAATCATTTAATTTTTTGAACAAAATCATTCTTAGATGATGACATTTTAATCTGCTGAGTCCTGTTTATTTTGAACTCCTTTAAGGACGAGCTGCTGTTGGGTCTCTCTCTCTCTGCTGGTCACAACCCCATCTCAGCGTTTACACTTTCATGTGAAAACAACTGCAAAGATATGCGCAGTTATACAACCGTCCATCTCTGAAAAGCATAAGTGGAGCCTCCTGCACAAGCAAGAGTGCAGCAAGTGGTTTCTGGACGGTAAAGACAACAACAAAATGCGTGTCTTTTCCAGCAGCCATTGTACAGCGCATGCAGTGGGAAAACCAGACCAAATGTGCTGGAGCTATGCTTGGGTTGCTTGGTAACGGGTTGGGCTTCTCTGGTTGCTAGGTAACGGTTACATTCCAGAGGTTTTGAAAGCAGTCATTTTCCAGATACCAAAAACATAAACTTATTGTCAAAAAACGAGTCGTTTTTTTGACTGCAATCGAGTTGCTTTTAGTAGCAACAGAAACCCAGAAGGAAGAGCAAAACACCAACTTGCACCAACTGAGCACAAAGACATTTCCCGAGTTACAAACCCCGGAGGTTTCACAGAGAGAGACAATGAATTAGAGACAATAAAAGCCGACTACCTCCACATGGGACTAAAATACTTCATGCAGGTGTGATAATTGGCAAATTAGACCAGCTACAAAGTGAAAAGAAAGCAAACCTGAAAGACGCAAAACGAGGAGCAAGAAAGAAAAGCAGATAAATCGATTTATTGTTTTATTGCTCTAAAACCGCTATTAGCCTCCTGCCTCCATTTTAAAACGCTATTAGTGAGCCTGCATTAGCTGCAGCTGTCTGTCTTTCTGGCACAGAGTGCAACATGAGTGTTAAACACAGATAAATTCACTCTGTCCCTCGGTTGTTGGAGTCAATGAGAGAGGCGATGTTGAGTATCCTCTTTTCTCACCTGACAGGCGCAGCGGCAATAATTGCTAATGAAAAACATAGATTGTTGAGTGTTTACTTTCTCCACAGAGCTGCTTCACACACAAAGAAAGGCCTGGTTTCACAAATCAGAGTCTAGCATATCAAATATACACACAACTCCTGCAGCTCAAATTTCTCAAGCTGTTTATATATTCGAGGATGAATTGTTTCAAGACAAAATAATCACAATCACATTATCAAATTTGGGTTTGATACTTTGCAATCATTCAGATTACATTTAATTGCTTTCCTGCTTGGATTGTTTTCTCTCTGCAATTTGGACAATTTGTCAAGTGATTTCATAGGTCAGTGCTGCCACATCGTCATCTCATGTGAACAAACTGGATTTCCATTCACTCCCCCTCCACTACACAGAAACTGAAACTCAGCTGGAGAAAAAATCCCAACATCTCAGTCGCAAAGGTTTCCTTGGATGTAATTAGGCAATCGTATAATTATATCACTGCTGTCTTCTGTCATTTAAATTATATACAAATTAAACTGACTTTCTAACATTGGTACATACTCATTTTATTAGGTACGCCTTTCTAGTACCGGTTTGGGCCCCTTTCTGACTTCAGAACTGCCGTAATCTTGTTGAATCTTTGCCTTAATCCAAAGATTCAACAAGGTACCTGAGATATTTCTGAGTCTGGTCCATATTGACATGACGGCATCAGTAGCTGCAGATTTGTCGGCTGCACATCCATGATGCGAATCTCCTGGTCCACCACATCCAAAAGGTTTTCTATTGGATTGAGATGTGGTGACTGTCGAGTTCAGTGAACTCATTGTTCAAGGAACCAGTCCGAGATGATTGGCGCCTTATCCTGCTGGTAGCAGCCATGAGAAGATGGTACACTGTGGTCATAAAGGGATGGACCTGGTCAGCAGCAACACTCAGGTAGGTTGTGGCATTGATGTGATGCTCAACTGGTACTAATGGGCCAGGAAAATATCCCCACATCACTGCACCACCACCACCAGGCTGAGCCGTTGATACAAGGCAGGATGGATCCACGCTGTCGTGTTGGTGACGCCAAATCCTGACCCGACCATCCGAATGCCACAGCAGAAATCGAGACTCATCAGACCAGGTAACGTTTTTCCATCTTCTTTTGAGCTCTGACTTCCGCCTCTGAGTTGTTGACGGAAGCTACGTGTTAGCGGCATAACGTCCAATCTTCAAGTTCGGCCCGCGGGGATTTTACTGATTGGTGATAATTCCGGGTTTTCATCGTTTTTGTGGGACCAATAAACATCCTTAAAATGACCGGCGCGATGCCGGGAGTTCGGCAGCCTTTCTGCTCCGGAGCTGCTGGTTGAACGGCGGGAAGAAGCTGAGGAGGATTTATACAGGTGAGCGGAGAGACTGAACACAGCGGGCGGCTGAGGGTTGATGCTTACAGGGTAAGTGCAGCTTTACGGACGAACCGCACAATAAACTTATATCATCCCGGTCTGAACAAACAGGAGGCGGAACATGGCTGGTAGATGAGTTTCTGAACGGAGGAGCCGTAAATATCCCGTATTGCTCCCCGAGTCTACAAAAAAGTAACTGGTAGGGAAGCTCAAATGTGGAAAAAGTAGACTGATGTTGATATCCGATAGTAACACTGGTGTTATGGAAGATTTACCAATATTTTATTTCATAATTGTTTTTATCCGATTACTCAATTAATCGTAAGAAAAATCTATAGATTACTCGATTACTAAAATAATCGTTTACAACAGCCCTACAGCGGATTGTCTTGGCCGTGTCTACATGCCTAAAAGCACTGAGCTGCTGCCGTGTGATTGGCTGATTCCATATTTGCCAATCACATGGGTACACCTTATTGGACAGGTGTACCCAATAAAGTGGCCGATGAGTGTATTCAGCAAGTTAAACTGACTTTCTAACATAAATCTTAATCTACATTCACATTGTCTCCATTTATGTGTGGGGCATTAAAAAGATGCGTATTATACGGGTTTAAAGAGAAGAAATAAAGAGGATTTGTCTGACATAAAGTCGTGTCTCATCCATCTCTTCTTACAGCGTTGTAACAAATTACAATACTAAAGCGTGAAAAGCGAATCGGCAGCCATGTTGCTCAGGTAATAAAAGGAGGAGGGCACATCATGATGTTGGAAAACAAACAGTGTTGATTAAATATGGGATAACCTCAATCAGTATCGACATCTCATTATGATATCATGTTTTCTAGTATTATGCTTCCATCTCTTACGCAAAAAGAAAGAACCAGCTTTAAGCGATTTGTGACAGGTACACTGTCACAATTTGTTTCCATTTCTATGGTGTAATCTATCAGAGATATCAAGATAACACAGTCTGACAGAAAGAAAATAGAATTTCAGAGCTAGGAGCTGAAAAGTTGGAACAGAGTTAGTAAATATTTAACTAAAGGACGAAGCATCTAAAGTTCAGACTCAGGTTTAGATGGATGTTATGTCCATCTAAAGGGACATAACATCCCTTATAATATCATATTTAAGACGTAACAGTTCTTTTTTTTTTCTCAAGAACTGGAATGTGAAAAAAGAAAGAAAAGGGTTAAAAAGTTTTACAATATTGCACTTCCTGATGACTTTATGCAAATAGCTGAAACTCAATGTATTCATAGATGAAGATGACTTGGTTAAGTTTACACCAAATATCAGAAAAGGAAAGAAATATGACATGATGAAGAATATTTCAGATTATACTGGGATTTTCCTGCACTAGAAGGAGAAAATACCATGGGAGAAAGAGTTGTTTTGATGGAAAGAGGCCTTGTAGATGTCAAAGGTCAGAGAAGAACGGGCGACAGCAGCTGAAATAACCACTAGTTAGAACCAAGGTAAGTGGAATACCGTCTCCAACTTTAGAGTAAATGGGTTTCAGCAGCAGGAGGCCAAACCTGTTGTCGCTCCTGGTTCAACAAAACTGAACAATAACTGATTGGAAAGCCATTGACTGGCCTGAATAGTCTGGATTTCAGCTGCAACAATCACATGTTTAGGTGTAAACATGAAATATGAATCCGTGTTGCCATAAATCCACAGGTCAGGCTGCTGGAGGGGGACATCTGTACCAACTTTACTGAATATTATTGTTGATAACTTCAGTCTTGATGATCACAGTACAGCCATAGTGATTGCTTCTTCCATTAAGATGAGGAAACATGTCAGAAATTGCTTCTTGAGTACAACAAGTTCAACTTACTGTGTCCCTGAGTCTATTTGCAACAGATTTTTCCAAATATGCAGTTTGGGAATCTGAAACACCTTGGCACAATGCTCCTTTACTCACTATTTGCTAGCAGTTGCAAAACAGCCAATCCAGAAGCAGCATTCATTTTCCTTGATGCTGATTGGCTGAACGCCCAAGAATAGAGACGAGGAAGACGTTCGCTTCTGCAGTAATGCGAAGATTGTTTCTAAAGAGCTTATTACTGCATATCAGGCCTGGATTGGCTAATCTGGAGCACCGGGACATTCCCAGGTGGGTCGGTCAGACATTTGGCCAACAAGAACCAGTTTTCTCTCTTTATTTTCTTCTTTATATGGCTTGCTACCACGGTCTCCAGGCCATGTATGGCAGGTCATTTTAGCATAAAATAGGCTTCATCTGACTATCTGTAATTAAACTCCAAAACCTTCAGGGCTCAAAATGATTCAGTTTGGCTGACATTGTTATTTCAGACAAACTGCGTGATGCCATCATATCAATACAGATTAAAGTATCTAGGAATATTATCTGGAAGCAGGATGAATCCATGTTATGAAGATTTCAAGACGTTCTGAAGGAACAACCCAATTATTAGCTATATTAGTTTTGCCTAAAAGGGCCAGAGAGTCAACTAACACACTGATTTCTTTCTTTCTCACGTCTGGAAAAGCTAACCCAACATCTAATAATAATTCAAATGAGATTTGATTACTGCAAAACACAAGATATGACTTTCCTTGATTTGGTTTGGATGGATGAGTGTGAACCAGACATGGACTGTGAGGTGGAGTTGTGTTGTCAGCGTGCCGGTTTCAGTAGACAGAGAGAAAATGGCACTCGCCCGGAGTTAAAGCTCAGTGAACATTTCTTTTTAGAAAATATGAACTCTAAGTTGGTGAGACATACGTTGGGAGAATGGCACGGCAGACTTGTAGGAGGGCAGAGAAGCTACGCAAAGTGAAGTGAAATGACAGGCGGCCCCCCAAAAAAGATTGAGCTGTCCATTATGAGGAGACTGAAAAAGACTCCAGGGTGGTTTTATCATCACCAGCTAAAGTGCTGCAGTGGGCACAGTGCCTGTTTTTAAACTTAAAAGCCCCAAATCACAGAGATGCCGCCTCATCGCACCCCGTTTCATGTTGTTTACTAAGAGCATTATGGTTTCTATGAGCTTTTAACAACTTAACAGAGATGTACTGACTCATTTTGTGTTTCTCTCCCCTCCCCCACCGCTCTATCCTCACCTGGGCAGAGAAATGGGTCAGACTGTGAAAGATTAGGAATGATGATGTATAGCAAAGTGGGAAAAAGTATTTTAACTCTAATAAAATGAAAAATGATTCAACCTCTGATGGACTGGAGATGAAATGTAACACCCCCTCCTGTGTGCAAAGCTATCCCATTATCCCATCTTCACACAGTGAGAGAGGGATAATGGAGCAGAGAGGATGGGAAGACGTCTGAGTCGCAGCAATAAAAAGATGAGATGTTAATGAAATTTTGCAGAAATGCTGCAAAAAGTAAGTCTTAATTATACTTTTTGTATTCAAGGCCCTGAAGCACCGGTACGGGTGTAAGTTTCAAAGATAATCTTTCTGCAAATATTGAATTTTTTAACATCTACATTATCAAGCTGAGGCACAAAAGAAGGATAAAGTCAAAACACTGAGCTAAATATAAAACGAAAACAGATGGATTTGCTTTGGAGCTCTACTTTTGTTTTTGGATACCTGCAGTTTTCTACGTTTTTTCACCAGTTTCATCTGTTCGGTTAGCATCGTTATTCTCACCCACTGCAGACCTTCTTATTTCAGACATGCTGATGCAAATCCACTAATAAAGCCGAGCAGAACCAAACCATGATTTTTATGTCACATGAAGCGCAGAACTGATCAAAGACGAGGAGAAAAATATTTCAGGTCACATCCAAACCACATATATGAATCTGTAATAAAATAATTAAAACCCAGCTTGTAGTAAAAACCTGAGAAATTGGATGGATGTTGCTTATTTAAATCAGTTAAACACTAGTTTTTCAGAGTAATTTGCTTCAGTTGTTGCATGTTTGGTGCAAATGATTGATTTATTGTTTATTGTGACAGGCCTGTAACCCAGTTTCTGCATTTCTCACAATCAAAGCCACTTGTTTTTCCACGTTTGTGCTTTTACGGGTGAATCTATCTCAAAAAACATGAAGAAACCAGAATCATGCGGTGAAATAATGAATGAGAGTCTTAGCTACATTGCACTGAGCATTAAGAATAATTTCTGTGAAGCAGGAACTGCAGCAACAGGAGAGCCTCATTAGCAAAGCCCTGGGCTGTATTAATACATCATTTTTTTGACAGAAACCTGATTGTATCTGAAAGGTTCAATGTTCCAGCTGGTCACAATGTGTCAGTTCAACACGCCTGGATCGTTTATGCCACACAGAGCAAGGCACGTAGCTGAAGAGAAAGCAACAAAGTCCTGAAAGGATAGCTCAGATGCCAGCATCTTTATGCCTCGCTCTGGCAAAAACAAAACAAATGTAGGCATAAGATAAGAGGAGATATAATGTTGGCCTCAGAGATAAAACACTTAGCTTTCCCACTTCTAAGGGAATCAAATTATGGACATAGTGATGAATGCTCTTCTTCAACAGCCTCTTCTATTATCCGTTAATTACCAAACAAGTCGAGCGTGAAATTGCCCCGGCAATCAGCTCTGTGAGGCTGCTTTACTTTTAAGCCGCCCTGTTTATAGTTCAGATTTTGAGCTAATAAGTTAGAAACGATTTTGGTGAAAACAATTCAGCTTTCTGAGTGTCTGATGATCAAACACCTGCTTCCTGCTGCTGATTTGTTCCAGGCCTTCCCTGCCACTCTGCAGCTGGATCACGCCCCGTTTTCACAAACGGTTCCTTATTATGAGCAATTATTCTGGGTAATTACTGTAAATCAGAGCCCGACTGGATCCAGCTTTTATCAAGCATCCAAATGCTTTCTGAGCAATCGTGGTCAGATTTTTTCCTCTCCTTGCAGTTTCACGCTTACACTGTAGACCTGAGCAGTTTTCTAACAACAGGAAACTTACTCTATGACTCACACAGAGGCACACGCTGCAGTTTTCACAAAGATGCTTCTCAAAGCTCCTGATCCATCCTACTTTTAGTTGTTCACAAATATCTTGCACAGCATCTAATTCACAAAGCAAATAGCACTTACCTGAGTGAAGTTACCCCCCACCTTCTTCAAATCAGTCAGAAATGGTGGCAAACGTTTTTAAAGATAATAAGAAATGTTTCCAGAGGTCATGAGAGGTCAACAAGCCCCTGCCCATTTTATTCAAACCAGATAAAAATTGGTGTTAATCAACTTGACTACATTTGTGCCGCTTAAATTTTATGAATGATTTTGTAAAAGTGTGGGCTGGTTGATCTTTTGAACTTTAAACTTTTATTAATATCTTCAAAGCCAAAGCAGCACAAACAAAAAAGGTTTTGCTGCACAAACGTAGCCGAGTTTATTTGACACCAGTTTTGTCTGATTTGAAGAAGGTGAGGGGTTCGGTTGACCTTCCATGACCTCTGGAAACATTTCTTAATATCTTTACAATGACAGCGGCACAAACTAAAATTTAACGTTTGGCACCATTTTTGTCTAATTTGAAGAAGCTGGGTGGTCAACTTCACTCAGGGTTTTACAACAACTTCTGCAGTTACCGAAAGAAACGAAATCACAAAGATGAAAAGAATAAAAAAAAACAAAAAATGAAAACATTTTTTGTTTTCATTTTCAAATGAAAACAAAAAATGGAAAAAGAAAACAGCCTCAGATATGATAAGGGGTGAGAAAATATCAGATTGGGAACCAATTGTTCACAATTATTAGCAGAATAATAAATAATTTCTATTATAAATAGGTAACAAGAATTTCTGCCATTTATACTTTAAGGAGCGATTATAGAGAAAGTAATTCATTATGTTAACGTATTAAATATTCCCACTAAAAGGGTTGAATAGTTGTCACAGTATAAGTAAAATAAGAACGATAGCTGCTAAAAAGAATGCTGAAATATAATAACCACCTTATATAATCATCTATAGGGATTGAGTTTCAACTGAACTTTTACTGAACTGCTGTTGTGGAGGAGTCAGTCTGAAGCAGAAAGTTACATTAAATCATACAAAAAAACAGCAGACTTTGCAGATTTAGGTTGGAGGTTCTCATTTTTAAAGGGTGGAAACGTGACAATATTGGCTGGTATAAGGAAGTTTCAAGAAGTTTTGTCACAGATTAAAGAAGCATCAGTTGGAAAATTTTAATCGGCACATCTTTTAGAACATTGATGTTATTTTATTCTATTTTTTTTAGCAATTTAACAAGTAGATCCGGAGGAAGCCAGGAATATTCATTATCTCAATAGCAATTATTAGGTGAGTCTTAATGATGTCTTTAAATTATTGTACGTGCATCCTCAGGCCGATTGAATAATAAGTTCACATCAGGCTGTTTAAATTATTTAAGAGTACAGGAAGATCCGAATATTCCCTCCTCATTTGGAGCTAAAACTTTCATACTTGCATTTTTATTATGCCAACAAATACAAAACTATAAAGTCAGTCTATTTAAAGACACCTGGCATCTCTTCCTTTGTGCTTTATAGAGCAAAAAAAATAAAATAAGGCCATGTTATATTTTGCCAGACGGTGACCTTTTTTTTCCCATCCTGTGTTTGAAGAGGAGGTCACATTTCACCATTAAATAGGCACCACACTACTTTATATCTGTCTGAGAGATGTAATAACAGCAAGTATTTATTTATCCACGGTGCTCTGGGAGGAAAATTGCCATCTTATATCTCATCTTTGTTGCTCTGGACCATATTTCACCTGCGACAGGGGAAGACTGATGGTTCAGGAACTCCATACCAGGAATGAATTATGTATCACTGCAGTTTATCTGAGCAGGCACACTATTTTTTATAGCAGAATTGACTAAGCATAACACCTTTAGACTGCTTTCATATTGCCTGTACTTTTTTAAGTTGTAGTTTTTCCCAAATGCCTATAAATTGCTGTTAATTTTAGTTTAGTGTTTTTAACAAGTTGGGTTTTTTTGTTTGTTTTTTTGCAAAATGAATATAGCTGTTGTGTTGCAAGAACTAACTTTCTGCAAGAAATAACACCCTTGAATTTTGATTTAAAGTACAGTTTGAAAATAACAACCTTTAAGCAGATATTAAACATACTTTCCATTTCATTTCCGTTATTGGTCGGATGGGATATTCTAATCTTAAAATAAATTATTTTTGGTAATAACTATCTGTAAACATCAGCCTTGGCGTAATTAAACTGTATGATTTATTTACCTTATGGTTCGTTTATATCCGGAAATTTTGCGCATGCGCACAACGCTGGAGCGCAAATTAAAAACGATTCGCGCTGCCGCAGTAGAACTAAATAAAATCTGGAGATGCAGGTATTATTAATTGAGTGCATTGCGCCTGAGCAAAGTGGGAAATAACGCAGGAAAACCGCTAAAAAACAACTCAAAACTACTTTTTTCTCTCTGTACGCTATGTATGCAGTCTCGTTACCATAGCAACTGACAACTTTTCAGGATTCAACGCCAACCCTCCCCCCCCCCCCCCCCCCCCCCCCCGCAACAAACATTTCTCACACAGAGAACAGAACATTTAGTCCGTCACAGAGGCATATGTGTTTAGTCTTGATGTGTATTTTTCGATTATTAATAACTGAGAGCTGTGGTCGATATGCTAAGCTAACAGTACGTTAGTTGATTAGCTAATTTAAACACCTGTCAAACAAGCATAACTGAACAACTTCCCTCTCCCTCGCTATTTTTTTTCTTAAGATTTTTGCTCACCTTGTTATCTAGTTGTCCGAGTGTAGCAAAGCACCGTAAAGTTTCACCGCGTTATATTGACAACTTAACAGCTAAATCCAATGGTTTTCTTCTTTAGCTTTTAACGGCAGTTTGCATCCATTATTGTTGAACTACTGCCATCTACTGGATCCTTATAGTTATTCCTCAAATTCTCCTATTGAGCCCAGTATTATTTTTTTAAAAGAAATATCTTCCCTTTTCCTTCATTACTATTCAACTGAGCAACCACATTCTCAAATTTCTCCAATAATATTCATTGTTGTGAAGCAGCTTTTGGGCCTCCAGCACGGAGATGAGTGACGTCACGCTCCAATGTGCAGTGATGGCATAGTTACTTTGAAAAAGTATTTTTAATCAGAATACTGACTACTTGATTTGAAAAGTAACTAAGTTACATTAAAAGTAACTTTTTTAGTTACTTTCAGCAGCTGCTGAAAACAACGCTCCACCACCTGTGAAAATTACATTGAACTTTTCCAATACTTAACTGAAAGGTATTTAATAACGGTAACATCAACAATCTGTCTACACTTATATGGTTAAACTGAAGGGGACATTGTTTAATGGTTACCGCAGTAAGAAAAAAGTTAGAAATTTTCTGTGTTTCACTACTGTCTGTAAAACTAAGGATTTTAAAGCCCCCATCCACAAGCCCAGCCTCCAGGTTCTGCGTTACCGCCGTGCGTTGTTGTCAGAGCGCAGAGCAAAGATATCAGATATCCTTCTGCACAGAATTGTGACATGTATCTTAATAATAATTACTATAATGGCGTTTAGTTGCAAAACTTTACGTCCATTCGAGGCTGTTTTCACGTTTATTGCGCTGTTCATATTAGTCTCGATGTTTGCAGTTCTCTGGGGCGCAACGCGAAGCTCGACGTCATTCACAGCAAATGTATGAACTTCACATGAACAAAGACACAGCGGGACGGATCATCCGGGAAATGACGGACAGGGAGACTCTGACGTAAACGACCAGGATGACAGACACATTCTGGGATTTATTACGAGTCTCTGCTTATTTCCAAATGAGTAACTTCACGTTCAAAAACGAGCCCCAAACAGCGCAATCCGCGATTCATTACATTTGCAATCGACTTTGGAAACAAAACCAGCACAAAACCGCTTATAATAATCGGACTTGGCG
Organism: Poecilia reticulata; assembly: GCF_904066995.2. Classification (NCBI taxonomy): domain Eukaryota; kingdom Metazoa; phylum Chordata; class Actinopteri; order Cyprinodontiformes; family Poeciliidae; genus Poecilia; species Poecilia reticulata. The sequence continues at coordinate 5,264,975 of NC_088852.1, read as the reverse complement.
ACAGAAACACAAAATAGTTCCTGTTTTTCCAACAACGAAATGCTCATCCGTTGTTTACATTGTGGCGCTGCTGATATTGTCGCATATAAACGGCGGTCGCTCCGAAAGATGCGCAGATGAAATAACATTAAATTACAAAAGAACATAGTAACGCATAGTAACATAAAGTGATTTCGTTAAGTAACAGTAATTTCCCACTTTATGGTGCATCACAAAAACACACAAAATGAAACCTCTACCGGTATGACGGATTAATTAAAAAAAACATAACATTGATGTGCGCATGCCCATTACCACAAAGTATGCTAGATTTACGAGCGGTCTGAATCTACATTTAAAGACTGTAGATTAAAAGCAGAATCTTTGAATCTCCATTCAAAGACTCTGCTTTTAACGTATATTCTAGCTAAACTTTTTGCCTTTTATGTCTTGCAGGTTGACGTTTGTAAGAACGAACCAGTTAGACTGGACTGTAGAGGATAGAATAGGTCATCCTTTCTGTCTTTTACCTCTCTCTCAGTCAATCCCTCTATCTTTTCAGATATAGGTTTTAGCATAGACTGAAGATGAGGGTTCGTTCACAAGTGTTGCCACACGAAACGAAAAAGAAAGGTATAAGTGCAGAGGCCATTTTATAAAGACTTTGTCTTTAAAGCCCCATACCTTACGCCTTCCCGCAGGAGGTTCCGTCCCGCAGGAGGCGCCTTCCCGCAGGAATGGCGCCGTCCCGCAGGAGGCGTAAGGTATGGGGCTTTAAAGACAAAGTCCTTCTAAGAAGGCCCCAGCACTAAAACTTTTCCTTTTCGTCTCACGTGTCAACACTTGTGAACGAACCCTCATCTTCAGTCTATGCTAAAACCTCCATCTAAAAAGATAGAGGGATAGACGGAGAGAGAGGTAAAAGAAAGAAAGGATAACCTATTCTATCCTCTCCAGTCCAGTCGAACTGGTTGGTTCTCACAAGCATCAGCCTGCAAGACAGCAAGACAAAAAGTCTAGCGACCAAATCATCGCAGAGGTCCTACATTCAAGGACTCTGCTTCTGTCGGTCATTGACGTCATCGGTGACGTATGATTCGGGCTTTGACTTTGCCAACTGTGACGTAAATAGGGCTGTGACGTCACAGTCCTATTTACATAGTCTCTGATCACATGATTGGCTCAGCTGGTCACGTGATCCTCGGCTGGCAAAGTCAAAGCACGAATATCACGTCACCGGATGACGTCAATAACAGATGTTCTGACTATCTGTCATACCCGGAAATCCAGCATATTTTACAGTAATGCGCATGCGCACATCGATGTTACGTCACCAACTGCTTTGTCAGCAGATTTCTTATAAATCCGTCATACCTGTAGAAGTTTCATTTTGTGTGTTTTATTTCTCAGAAGTTTAAGGTACATTTTATTTAATTAAGCTGCCATGTTTATCAAACATATGAACATAAATGACTTTTGCCGTTTCCAATATCGTTACCATACTGTAAACAAGACATTAGTCCCGTTGTCACTATGACTACAAATAGTGTTTGACTACAAATTTGGTCTCTGCGGGATTTTTTGTCCCTATAGCTAGTCTGCCTCTCTAATATTTTAATACTTCTTCAGAAAACTGCACGGAATATGTCCTACAAAAAGCACATGAATAACGCTGGATGCTGACCGAAGCTGTTAGGCAACCAGCAGAACAGCACCTCTTTTTGGACACTGCGTGGAAATAACTAAAGATTTTTCTTTTTTTAATTTACCGTAAACTTCTGAGAAATAAAATGTTACATGTCTCAAATGGGTTGAAACAATGATAACAAAAGATGTTTTTTTATTGATGTGTCTCCGCTTCTCTTGTGGAGAGCCTGTAAACATGAACAGCGTAAGTGAAATGAGCAAACGCCGTCTTCTTTCCCAAACTCTGTCTTTATTGAAAGTTCTCGAAATCATATAGCATCATAAAATGAACATTCCTTTTTGAAATCACGTCCAAGTGTTCTTCTGTTGTTCTAAAACAACCATAAAACAACAATATACAATATTAATTATTATAATGGCGTTTAGTTGCACAACTTTACGTCCATTCGAGGCTGTTTTCACGTTTATTGCGCTGTTCATATTAGTCTCGATGTTTGCAGTTCTCTGGGGCGCAACGCGAAGCTCGACGTCATTCACAGCAAATGTATGAACTTCACATGAACAAAGACACAGCGGGGCGGATCATCCGGGAAATGACGGACAGGGAGACTCTGACGTAAACGACCAGGATGACAGACACATTCTGGGATTTATTACGAGTCTCTGCTTATTTCCAAATGAGTAACTTCACGTTCAAAAACGAGCCCCAAACAGCGCAACCCGCGATTCATTACATTTGCAAGCGACTTTGGAAACAAAACCAGCACAAAACCGCTTATAATAATCGGACTTGGCGACAGAAACACAAAATAGTTCCTTTTTTCCAACAACGAAATGCTCATCCGTTGTTTACATTGTGGCGCTGCTGATATTGTCGCATATAAACGGCGGTCGCTCCGAAAGATGCGCATATGAAATAACATTAAATTACAAAAGAACATAGTAACGCATAGCAACATAAAGTGATTTCGTTAAGTAACAGTAATTTCCCACTTTATGGTGCATCACAAAAACACACAAAATGAAACCTCTACCGGTATGACGGATTAATAAAAAAAAACGTAACATTGATGTGCGCATGCCCATTACCACAAAGTATGCTAGATTTACGAGCGGTCTGAATCTACATTTAAAGACTGTAGATTAAAAGCAGAATCTTTGAATCTCCATTCAAAGACTCTGCTTTTAACGTATATTCTAGCTAAACTTTTTGCCTTTTATGTCTTGCAGGTTGACGTTTGTAAGAACGAACCAGTTAGACTGGACTGTAGAGGATAGAATAGGTCATCCTTTCTGTCTTTTACCTCTTTCTCAGTCAATCCCTCTATCTTTTCAGATATAGGTTTTAGCATAGACTGAAGATGACGGTTCGTTCACAAGTGTTGCCACACGAAACGAAAAAGAAAGGTATAAGTGCAGAGGCCATTTTACAAAGACTTTGTCTTTAAAGCCCCATACCTTACGCCTTCCCGCAGGAGGTTCCGTCCCGCAAGAGGCGCCTTCCCGCAGGAATGGCGCCTTCCCGCAGGAGGCGTAAGGTATGGGGCTTTAAAGACAAAGTCCTTCTAAGAAGGCCCCAGCACTAAAACTTTTCCTTTTCGTCTCACGTGTCAACACTTGTGAACGGACCCTCATCTTCAGTCTATGCTAAAACCTCCATCTAAAAAGATAGAGGGATAGACGGAGAGAGAGGTAAAAGAAAGAAAGGATAACCTATTCTATCCTCTCCAGTCCAGTCGAACTGGTTGGTTCTCACAAGCATCAGCCTGCAAGACAGCAAGACAAAAAGTCTAGCGACCAAATCATCGCAGAGGTCCTACATTCAAGGACTCTGCTTCTGTCGGTCATTGACGTCATCGGTGACGTATTATTCGGGCTTTGACTTTGCCAACTGTGACGTAAATAGGGCTGTGACGTCACAGTCCTATTTACATAGTCTCTGATCACATGATTGGCTCAGCTGGTCACGTGATCCTCGGCTGGCAAAGTCAAAGCACGAATATCACGTCACCGGATGACGTCAATAACAGATGTTCTGACTATCTGTCATACCCGGAAATCCAGCATATTTTACAGTAATGCGCATGCGCACATCGATGTTACGTCACCAACTGCTTTGTCAGCAGATTTCTTATAAATCCGTCATACCTGTAGAAGTTTCATTTTGTGTGTTTTATTTCTCAGAAGTTTAAGGTACATTTTATTTAATTAAGCTGCCATGTTTATCAAACATATGAACATAAATGACTTTTGCCGTTTCCAATATCGTTACCATACTGTAAACAAGACATTAGTCCCGTTGTCACTATGACTACAAATAGTGTTTGACTACAAATTTGGTCTCTGCGGGATTTTTTGTCCCTATAGCTAGTCTGCCTCTCTAATATTTTAATACTTCTTCAGAAAACTGCACGGAATATGTCCTACAAAAAGCACATGAATAACGCTGGATGCTGACCGAAGCTGTTAGGCAACCAGCAGAACAGCACCTCTTTCTGGACACTGCGTGGAAATAACTAAAGATTTTTCTTTTTTTAATTTACCGTAAACTTCTGAGAAATAAAATGTTACATGTCTCAAATGGGTTGAAACAATGATAACAAAAGATGTTTTTTTATTGATGTGTCTCTGTTTCTCTTGTGGAGAGCCTGTAAACATGAACAGCGTCAGTGAAATGAGCAAACGCCGTCTTCTTTCCCAAAACTCTGTGTCTTTATTGAAAGTTCTCGAAATCATATAGCATCATAAAATGAACATTCCTTTTTGAAATCACGTCCAAGTGTTCTTCTGTTGTTCTAAAACAACCATAAAACAACAATATACAATATTAATTATTATAATGGCGTTAAGTTGCACAACTTTACGTCCATTCGAGGCTGTTTTCACGTTTATTGCGCTGTTCAAATTAGTCTCGATGTTTGCAGTTCTCTGGGGCGCAACGCGAAGCTCGACGTCATTCACAGCAAATGTATGAACTTCACATGAACAAAGACACAGCGGGGCGGATCATCCGGGAAATGACGGACAGGGAGACTCTGACGTAAACGACCAGGATGACAGACACATTCTGGGATTTATTACGAGTCTCTGCTTATTTCCAAATGAGTAACTTCACGTTCAAAAACGAGCCCCAAACAGCGCAACCCGCGATTCATTACATTTGCAAGCGACTTTGGAAACAAAACCAGCACAAACCGCTTATAATAATCGGACTTGGCGACAGAAACACAAATAGTTCCTTTTTTCCAACAACGAAATGCTCATCCGTTGTTTACATTGTGGCGCTGCTGATATTGTCGCATATAAACGGCGGTCGCTCCGAAAGATGCGCAGATGAAATAACATTACATTACAAATGAACATAGTAACGCATAGCAACATAAAGTGATTTCGTTAAGTAACAGTAATTTCCCACTTTATGGTGCATCACAAAAACACACAAATGAACCTCTACCGGTATGACGGATTAATAAAAAAAACGTAACATTGATGTGCGCATGCCCATTACCACAAAGTATGCTAGATTTACGAGCGGTCTGAATCTACATTTAAGACTGTAGATTAAAGCAGAATCTTTGAATCTCCATTCAAAGACTCTGCTTTTAACGTATATTCTAGCTAAACTTTTTGCCTTTTATGTCTTGCAGGTTGACGTTTGTAAGAACGAACCAGTTAGACTGGACTGTAGAGGATAGAATAGGTCATCCTTTCTGTCTTTTACCTCTTTCTCAGTCAATCCCTCTATCTTTTCAGATATAGGTTTTAGCATAGACTGAAGATGACGGTTCGTTCACAAGTGTTGCCACACGAAACGAAAAAGAAAGGTATAAGTGCAGAGGCCATTTTACAAAGACTTTGTCTTTAAAGCCCCATACCTTACGCCTTCCCGCAGGAGGTTCCGTCCCGCAGGAGGCGCCTTCCCGCAGGAATGGCGCCTTCCCGCAGGAGGCGTAAGGTATGGGGCTTTAAAGACAAAGTCCTTCTAAGAAGGCCCCAGCACTAAAACTTTTCCTTTTCGTCTCACGTGTCAACACTTGTGAACGAACCCTCATCTTCAGTCTATGCTAAAACCTCCATCTAAAAAGATAGAGGGATAGACGGAGAGAGAGGTAAAAGAAAGAAAGGATAACCTATTCTATCCTCTCCAGTCCAGTCGAACTGGTTGGTTCTCACAAGCATCAGCCTGCAAGACAGCAAGACAAAAAGTCTAGCGACCAAATCATCGCAGAGGTCCTACATTCAAGGACTCTGCTTCTGTCGGTCATTGACGTCATCGGTGACGTATGATTCGGGCTTTGACTTTGCCAACTGTGACGTAAATATGGCTGTGACGTCACAGTCCTATTTACATAGTCTCTGATCACATGATTGGCTCAGCTGGTCACGTGATCCTCGGCTGGCAAAGTCAAAGCGCGAATATCACGTCACAGGATGACGTCAATAACAGATGTTCAGACTATCTGTCATACCCGGAAATCCAGCATATTTTACAGTAATGCGCATGCGCACATCGATGTTACGTCACCAACTGCTTTCTCAGCAGATTTTTAATAAATCCGTCATACCTGTAGAAGTTTCATTTTGTGTGTTTTATTTCTCAGAAGTTTAAGGTACATTTTATTTAATTAAGCTGCCATGTTTATCAAACATATGAACATAAATGACTTTTGCCGTTTCCAATATCGTTACCATACTGTAAACAAGACATTAGTCCCGTTCAGCGTCACTATGACTACAAATAGTGTTTGACTACAAATTTGGTCTCTGCGGGATTTTTTGTCCCTATAGCTAGTCTGCCTCTCTAATATTTTAATACTTCTTCAGAAAACTGCACGGAATATGTCCTACAAAAAGCACATGAATAACGCTGGATGCTGACCGAAGCTGTTAGGCAACCAGCAGAACAGCACCTCTTTTTGGACACTGCGTGGAAATAACTAAAGATTTTTCTTTTTTTAATTTACCGTAAACTTCTGAGAAATAAAATGTTACATGTCTCAAATGGGTTGAAACAATGATAACAAAAGATGTTTTTTTATTGATGTGTCTCCGCTTCTCTTGTGGAGAGCCTGTAAACATGAACAGCGTAAGTGAAATGAGCAAACGCCGTCTTCTTTCCCAAACTCTGTCTTTATTGAAAGTTCTCGAAATCATATAGCATCATAAAATGAACATTCCTTTTTGAAATCACGTCCAAGTGTTCTTCTGTTGTTCTAAAACAACCATAAAACAACAATATACAATATTAATTATTATAATGGCGTTTAGTTGCACAACTTTACGTCCATTCGAGGCTGTTTTCACGTTTATTGCGCTGTTCATATTAGTCTCGATGTTTGCAGTTCTCTGGGGCGCAACGCGAAGCTCGACGTCATTCACAGCAAATGTATGAACTTCACATGAACAAAGACACAGCGGGACGGATCATCCGGGAAATGACGGACAGGGAGACTCTGACGTAAACGACCAGGATGACAGACACATTCTGGGATTTATTACGAGTCTCTGCTTATTTCCAAATGAGTAACTTCACGTTCAAAAACGAGCCCCAAACAGCGCAATCCGCGATTCATTACATTTGCAATCGACTTTGGAAACAAAACCAGCACAAAACCGCTTATAATAATCGGACTTGGCGACAGAAACACAAAATAGTTCCTGTTTTTCCAACAACGAAATGCTCATCCGTTGTTTACATTGTGGCGCTGCTGATATTGTCGCATATAAACGGCGGTCGCTCCGAAAGATGCGCAGATGAAATAACATTAAATTACAAAAGAACATAGTAACGCATAGCAACATAAAGTGATTTCGTTAAGTAACAGTAATTTCCCACTTTATGGTGCATCACAAAAACACACAAAATGAAACCTCTACCGGTATGACGGATTAATAAAAAAAAACGTAACATTGATGTGCGCATGCCCATTACCACAAAGTATGCTAGATTTACGAGCGGTCTGAATCTACATTTAAAGACTGTAGATTAAAAGCAGAATCTTTGAATCTCCATTCAAAGACTCTGCTTTTAACGTATATTCTAGCTAAACTTTTTGCCTTTTATGTCTTGCAGGTTGACGTTTGTAAGAACGAACCAGTTAGACTGGACTGTAGAGGATAGAATAGGTCATCCTTTCTGTCTTTTACCTCTCTCTCAGTCAATCCCTCTATCTTTTCAGATATAGGTTTTAGCATAGACTGAAGATGACGGTTCGTTCACAAGTGTTGCCACACGAAACGAAAAAGAAAGGTATAAGTGCAGAGGCCATTTTATAAAGACTTTGTCTTTAAAGCCCCATACCTTACGCCTTCCCGCAGGAGGCTCCGTCCCGCAGGAGGCGCCTTCCCGCAGGAATGGCGCCTTCCCGCAGGAGGCGTAAGGTATGGGGCTTTAAAGACAAAGTCCTTCTAAGAAGGCCCCAGCACTAAAACTTTTCCTTTTCGTCTCACGTGTCAACACTTGTGAACGAACCCTCATCTTCAGTCTATGCTAAAACCTCCATCTAAAAAGATAGAGGGATAGACGGAGAGAGAGGTAAAAGAAAGAAAGGATGACCTATTCTATCCTCTCCAGTCCAGTCGAACTGGTTGGTTCTCACAAGCATCAGCCTGCAAGACAACAAGACAAAAAGTCTAGCGACCAAATCATCGCAGAGGTCCTACATTCAAGGACTCTGTCGGTCATTGACGTCATCGGTGACGTATGATTCGGGCTTTGACTTTGCCAACTGTGACGTAAATAGGGCTGTGACGTCACAGTCCTATTTACATAGTCTCTGATCACATGATTGGCTCAGCTGGTCACGTGATCCTCGGCTGGCAAAGTCAAAGCACGAATATCACGTCACCGGATGACGTCAATAACAGATGTTCTGACTATCTGTCATACCCGGAAATCCAGCATATTTTACAGTAATGCGCATGCGCACATCGATGTTACGTCACCAACTGCTTTGTCAGCAGATTTCTTATAAATCCGTCATACCTGTAGAAGTTTCATTTTGTGTGTTTTATTTCTCAGAAGTTTAAGGTACATTTTATTTAATTAAGCTGCCATGTTTATCAAACATATGAACATAAATGACTTTTGCCGTTTCCAATATCGTTACCATACTGTAAACAAGACATTAGTCCCGTTTAGCGTCACTATGACTACAAATAGTGTTTGACTACAAATTTGGTCTCTGCGGGATTTTTTGTCCCTATAGCTAATCTGCCTCTCTAATATTTTAATACTTCTTCAGAAAACTGCACGGAATATGTCCTACAAAAAGCACATGAATAACGCTGGATGCTGACCGAAGCTGTTAGGCAACCAGCAGAACAGCACCTCTTTCTGGACACTGCGTGGAAATAACTAAAGATTTTTCTTTTTTTAATTTACCGTAAACTTCTGAGAAATAAAATGTTACATGTCTCAAATGGGTTGAAACAATGATAACAAAAGATGTTTTTTTATTGATGTGTCTCCGCTTCTCTTGTGGAGAGCCTGTAAACATGAACAGCGTCAGTGAAATGAGCAAACGCCGTCTTCTTTCCCAAACTCTGTCTTTATTGAAAGTTCTCGAAATCATATAGCATCATAAAATGAACATTCCTTTTTGAAATCACGTCCAAGTGTTCTTCTGTTGTTCTAAAACAACCATAAAACAACAATATACAATATTAATTATTATAATGGCGTTTAGTTGCACAACTTTACGTCCATTCGAGGCTGTTTTCACGTTTATTGCGCTGTTCATATTAGTCTCGATGTTTGCAGTTCTCTGGGGCGCAACGCGAAGCTCGACGTCATTCACAGCAAATGTATGAACTTCACATGAACAAAGACACAGCGGGACGGATCATCCGGGAAATGACGGACAGGGAGACTCTGACGTAAACGACCAGGATGACAGACACATTCTGGGATTTATTACGAGTCTCTGCTTATTTCCAAATGAGTAACTTCACGTTCAAAAACGAGCCCCAAACAGCGCAATCCGCGATTCATTACATTTGCAATCGACTTTGGAAACAAAACCAGCACAAAACCGCTTATAATAATCGGACTTGGCGACAGAAACACAAAATAGTTCCTGTTTTTCCAACAACGAAATGCTCATCCGTTGTTTACATTGTGGCGCTGCTGATATTGTCGCATATAAACGGCGGTCGCTCCGAAAGATGCGCAGATGAAATAACATTAAATTACAAAAGAACATAGTAACGCATAGTAACATAAAGTGATTTCGTTAAGTAACAGTAATTTCCCACTTTATGGTGCATCACAAAAACACACAAAATGAAACCTCTACCGGTATGACGGATTAATAAAAAAAAAGTAACATTGATGTGCGCATGCCCATTACCACAAAGTATGCTAGATTTACGAGCGGTCTGAATCTACATTTAAAGACTGTAGATTAAAAGCAGAATCTTTGAATCTCCATTCAAAGACTCTGCTTTTAACGTATATTCTAGCTAAACTTTTTGCCTTTTATGTCTTGCAGGTTGACGTTTGTAAGAACGAACCAGTTAGACTGGACTGTAGAGGATAGAATAGGTCATCCTTTCTCTCTTTTACCTCTCTCTCAGTCAATCCCTCTATCTTTTCAGATATAGGTTTTAGCATAGACTGAAGATGAGGGTTCGTTCACAAGTGTTGCCACACGAAACGAAAAAGAAAGGTATAAGTGCAGAGGCCATTTTATAAAGACTTTGTCTTTAAAGACCCATACCTTACGCCTTCCCGCAGGAGGCTCCGTCCCGCAGGAGGCGCCTTCCCGCAGGAATGGCGCCTTCCCGCAGGAGGCGTAAGGTATGGGGCTTTAAAGACAAAGTCCTTCTAAGAAGGCCCCAGCACTAAAACTTTTCCTTTTCGTCTCACGTGTCAACACTTGTGAACGGACCCTCATCTTCAGTCTATGCTAAAACCTCCATCTAAAAAGATAGAGGGATAGACGGAGAGAGAGGTAAAAGAAAGAAAGGATAACCTATTCTATCCTCTCCAGTCCAGTCGAACTGGTTGGTTCTCACAAGCATCAGCCTGCAAGACAGCAAGACAAAAAGTCTAGCGACCAAATCATCGCAGAGGTCCTACATTCAAGGACTCTGCTTCTGTCGGTCATTGACGTCATCGGTGACGTATGATTCGGGCTTTGACTTTGCCAACTGTGACGTAAATAGGGCTGTGACGTCACAGTCTTATTTACATAGTCTCTGATCTGGCAAAGTCAAAGCACGAATATCACGTCACAGGATGACGTCAATAACAGTTGTTCTGACTATCTGTCATACCCGGAAATCCAGCATATTTTACAGTAATGCGCATGCGCACATCGATGTTACGTCACCAACTGCTTTCTCAGCAGATTTCTTATAAATCCGTCATACCTGTAGAAGTTTCATTTTGTGTGTTTTATTTCTCAGAAGTTTACGGTACATTTTATTTAATTAAGCTGCCATGTTTATCAAACATATGAACATAAATGACTTTTGCCGTTTCCAATATCGTTACCATACTGTAAACAAGACATTAGTCCCGTTTAGCGTCACTATGACTACAATTAGTGTTTGACTACAAATTTGGTCTCTGCGGGATTTTTTGTCCCTATAGCTAATCTGCCTCTCTAATATTTTAATACTTCTTCAGAAAACTGCACGGAATATGTCCTACAAAAAGCACATGAATAACGCTGGATGCTGACCGAAGCTGTTAGGCAACCAGCAGAACAGCACCTCTTTCTGGACACTGCGTGGAAATAACTAAAGATTTTTCTTTTTTTAATTTACCGTAAACTTCAGAGAAATAAAATGTTACATGTCTCAAATGGGTTGAAACAATGATAACAAAAGATGTTTTTTTATTGATGGTTGGCAAAGTCACTGAACAGCGTCAGTGAAATGAGCAAACGCCGTCTTCTTTCCCAAACTCTGTCTTTATTGAAAGTTCTCGAAATCATATAGCATCATAAAATGAACATTCCTTTTTGAAATCACGTCCAAGTGTTCTTCTGTTGTTCTAAAACAACCATAAAACAACAATATACAATATTAATTATTATAATGGCGTTTAGTTGCACAACTTTACGTCCATTCGAGGCTGTTTTCACGTTTATTGCGCTGTTCATATTAGTCTCGATGTTTGCAGTTCTCTGGGGCGCAACGCGAAGCTCGACGTCATTCACAGCAAATGTATGAACTTCACATGAACAAAGACACAGCGGGGCGGATCATCCGGGAAATGACGGACAGGGAGACTCTGACGTAAACGACCAGGATGACAGACACATTCTGGGATTTATTACGAGTCTCTGCTTATTTCCAAATGAGTAACTTCACGTTCAAAAACGAGCCCCAAACAGCGCAATCCGCGATTCATTACATTTGCAAGCGACTTTGGAAACAAAACCAGCACAAAACCGCTTATAATAATCGGACTTTGCGACAGAAACACAAAATAGTTCCTGTTTTTCCAACAACGAAATGCTCATCCGTTGTTTACATTGTGGCGCTGCTGATATTGTCGCATATAAACGGCGGTCGCTCCGAAAGATGCGCAGATGAAATAACATTAAATTACAAAAGAACATAGTAACGCATAGCAACATAAAGTGATTTCGTTAAGTAACAGTAATTTCCCACTTTATGGTGCATCACAAAAACACACAAAATGAAACCTCTACCGGTATGACGCATTAATTAAAAAAAACGTAACATTGATGTGCGCATGCCCATTACCACAAAGTATGCTGGATTTACGAGCGGTCTGAATCTACATTTAAAGACTGTAGATTAAAAGCAGAATCTTTGAATCTCCATTCAAAGACTCTGCTTTTAACGTATATTCTAGCTAAACTTTTTCTCTTTTATGTCTTGCAGGTTGACGTTTGTAAGAACGAACCAGTTAGACTGGACTGTAGAGGATAGAATAGGTCATCCTTTCTGTCTTTTACCTCTCTCTCAGTCAATCCCTCTATCTTTTCAGATATAGGTTTTAGCATAGACTGAAGATGACGGTTCGTTCACAAGTGTTGCCAAACGAAACGAAAAAGAAAGGTATAAGTGCAGAGGCCATTTTATAAAGACTTTGTCTTTAAAGCCCCATACCTTACGCCTTCCCGCAGGAGGCTCCGTCCCGCAGGAGGCGCCTTCCCGCAGGAATGGCGCCTTCCCGCAGGAGGCGTAAGGTATGGGGCTTTAAAGACAAAGTCCTTCTAAGAAGGCCCCAGCACTAAAACTTTTCCTTTTCGTCTCACGTGTCAACACTTGTGAACGAACCCTCATCTTCAGTCTATGCTAAAACCTCCATCTAAAAAGATAGAGGGATAGACGGAGAGAGAGGTAAAAGAAAGAAAGGATAACCTATTCTATCCTCTCCAGTCCAGTCGAACTGGTTGGTTCTCACAAGCATCAGCCTGCAAGACAGCAAGACAAAAAGTCTAGCGACCAAATCATCGCAGAGGTCCTACATTCAAGGACTCTGCTTCTGTCGGTCATTGACGTCATCGGTGACGTATGATTCGGGCTTTGACTTTGCCAACTGTGACGTAAATAGGGCTGTGACGTCACAGTTCTATTTACATAGTCTCTGATCACATGATTGGCTCAGCTGGTCACGTGATCCTCGGCTGGCAAAGTCAAAGCACGAATATCACGTCACCGGATGACGTCAATAACAGATGTTCTGACTATCTGTCATACCCGGAAATCCAGCATATTTTACAGTAATGCGCATGCGCACATCGATGTTACGTCACCAACTGCTTTGTCAGCAGATTTCTTATAAATCCGTCATACCTGTAGAAGTTTCATTTTGTGTGTTTTATTTCTCAGAAGTTTACGGTACATTTTATTTAATTAAGCTGCCATGTTTATCAAACATATGAACATAAATGACTTTTGCCGTTTCCAATATCGTTACCATACTGTAAACAAGACATTAGTCCCGTTTAGCGTCACTATGACTACAAATAGTGTTTGACTACAAATTTGGTCTCTGCGGGATTTTTTGTCCCTATAGCTAATCTGCCTCTCTAATATTTTAATACTTCTTCAGAAAACTGCACGGAATATGTCCTACAAAAAGCACATGAATAACGCTGGATGCTGACCGAAGCTGTTAGGCAACCAGCAGAACAGCACCTCTTTCTGGACACTGCGTGGAAATAACTAAAGATTTTTCTTTTTTTAATTTACCGTAAACTTCTGAGAAATAAAATGTTACATGTCTCAAATGGGTTGAAACAATGATAACAAAAGATGTTTTTTTATTGATGTGTCTCCGCTTCTCTTGTGGAGAGCCTGTAAACATGAACAGCGTCAGTGAAATGAGCAAACGCCGTCTTCTTTCCCAAACTCTGTCTTTATTGAAAGTTCTCGAAATCATATAGCATCATAAAATGAACATTCCTCTTTGAAATCACGTCCAAGTGTTCTTCTGTTGTTCTAAAACAACCATAAAACAACAATATACAATATTAATTATTATAATGGCGTTTAGTTGCAAAACTTTACGTCCATTCGAGGCTGTTTTCACGTTTATTGCGCTGTTCATATTAGTCTCGATGTTTGCAGTTCTCTGGGGCGCAACGCGAAGCTCGACGTCATTCACAGCAAATGTATGAACTTCACATGAACAAAGACACAGCGGGACGGATCATCCGGGAAATGACGGACAGGGAGACTCTGACGTAAACGACCAGGATGACAGACACATTCTGGGATTTATTACGAGTCTCTGCTTATTTCCAAATGAGTAACTTCACGTTCAAAAACGAGCCCCAAACAGCGCAACCCGCGATTCATTACATTTGCAAGCGACTTTGGAAACAAAACCAGCACAAAACCGCTTATAATAATCGGACTTGGCGACAGAAACACAAAATAGTTCCTGTTTTTCCAACAACGAAATGCTCATCCGTTGTTTACATTGTGGCGCTGCTGATATTGTCGCATATAAACGGCGGTCGCTCCGAAAGATGCGCAGATGAAATAACATTAAATTACAAAAGAACATAGTAACGCATAGCAACATAAAGTGATTTCGTTAAGTAACAGTAATTTCCCACTTTATGGTGCATCACAAAAACACACAAAATGAAACCTCTACCGGTATGACGGATTAATAAAAAAAAACGTAACATTGATGTGCGCATGCCCATTACCACAAAGTATGCTGGATTTACGAGCGGTCTGAATCTACATTTAAAGACTGTAGATTAAAAGCAGAATCTTTGAATCTCCATTCAAAGACTCTGCTTTTAACGTATATTCTAGCTAAACTTTTTGCCTTTTATGTCTTGCAGGTTGACGTTTGTAAGAACGAACCAGTTAGACTGGACTGTAGAGGATAGAATAGGTCATCCTTTCTGTCTTTTACCTCTTTCTCAGTCAATCCCTCTATCTTTTCAGATAGGTTTTAGCATAGACTGAAGATGAGGGTTTGTTCACAAGTGTTGCCACACGAAACGAAAAAGAAAGGTATAAGTGCAGAGGCCATTTTATAAAGACTTTGTCTTTAAAGCCCCATACCTTACGCCTTCCCGCAGGAGGCTCTGTCCCGCAGGAGGCGCCTTCCCGCAGGAATGGCGCCTTCCCGCAGGAGGCGTAAGGTATGGGGCTTTAAAGACAAAGTCCTTCTAAGAAGGCCCCAGCACTAAAACTTTTCCTTTTCGTCTCACGTGTCAACACTTGTGAACGAACCCTCATCTTCAGTCTATGCTAAAACCTCCATCTAAAAAGATAGAGGGATAGACGGAGAGAGAGGTAAAAGAAAGAAAGGATAACCTATTCTATCCTCTCCAGTCCAGTCGAACTGGTTGGTTCTCACAAGCATCAGCCTGCAAGACAGCAAGACAAAAAGTCTAGCGACCAAATCATCGCAGAGGTCCTACATTCAAGGACTCTGCTTCTGTCGGTCATTGACGTCATCGGTGACGTATGATTCAGGCTTTGACTTTGCCAACTGTGACGTAAATAGGGCTGTGACGTCACAGTTCTATTTACATAGTCTCTGATCACATGATTGGCTCAGCTGGTCACGTGATCCTCGGCTGGCAAAGTCAAAGCACGAATATCACGTCACCGGATGACGTCAATAACAGATGTTCTGACTATCTGTCATACCCGGAAATCCAGCATATTTTACAGTAATGCGCATGCGCACATCGATGTTACGTCACCAACTGCTTTGTCAGCAGATTTCTTATAAATCCGTCATACCTGTAGAAGTTTCATTTTGTGTGTTTTATTTCTCAGAAGTTTAAGGTACATTTTATTTAATTAAGCTGCCATGTTTATCAAACATATGAACATAATTGACTTTTGCCGTTTCCAATATCGTTACCATACTGTAAACAAGACATTAGTCCCGTTTAGCGTCACTATGACTACAAATAGTGTTTGACTACAAATTTGGTCTCTGCGGGATTTTTTGTCCCTATAGCTAATCTGCCTCTCTAATATTTTAATACTTCTTCAGAAAACTGCACGGAATATGTCCTACAAAAAGCACATGAATAACGCTGGATGCTGACCGAAGCTGTTAGGCAACCAGCAGAACAGCACCTCTTTCTGGACACTGCGTGGAAATAACTAAAGATTTTTCTTTTTTTAATTTACCGTAAACTTCTGAGAAATAAAATGTTACATGTCTCAAATGGGTTGAAACAATGATAACAAAAGATGTTTTTTTATTGATGGTTGGCAAAGTCACTGAACAGCGTCAGTGAAATGAGCAAACGCCGTCTTCTTTCCCAAACTCTGTCTTTATTGAAAGTTCTCGAAATCATATAGCATCATAAAATGAACATTCCTTTTTGAAATCACGTCCAAGTGTTCTTCTGTTGTTCTAAAACAACCATAAAACAACAATATACAATATTAATTATTATAATGGCGTTTAGTTGCACAACTTTACGTCCATTCGAGGCTGTTTTCACGTTTATTGCGCTGTTCATATTAGTCTCGATGTTTGCAGTTCTCTGGGGCGCAACGCGAAGCTCGACGTCATTCACAGCAAATGTATGAACTTCACATGAACAAAGACACAGCGGGGCGGATCATCCGGGAAATGACGGACAGGGAGACTCTGACGTAAACGACCAGGATGACAGACACATTCTGGGATTTATTACGAGTCTCTGCTTATTTCCAAATGAGTAACTTCACGTTCAAAAACGAGCCCCAAACAGCGCAATCCGCGATTCATTACATTTGCAAGCGACTTTGGAAACAAAACCAGCACAAAACCGCTTATAATAATCGGACTTGGCGACAGAAACACAAAATAGTTCCTGTTTTTCCAACAACGAAATGCTCATCCGTTGTTTACATTGTGGCGCTGCTGATATTGTCGCATATAAACGGCGGTCGCTCCGAAAGATGCGCAGATGAAATAACATTAAATTACAAAAGAACATAGTAACGCATAGCAACATAAAGTGATTTCGTTAAGTAACAGTAATTTCCCACTTTATGGTGCATCACAAAAACACACAAAATGAAACCTCTACCGGTATGACGGATTAATAAAAAAAAACGTAACATTGATGTGCGCATGCCCATTACCACAAAGTATGCTAGATTTACGAGCGGTCTGAATCTACATTTAAAGACTGTAGATTAAAAGCAGAATCTTTGAATCTCCATTCAAAGACTCTGCTTTTAACGTATATTCTAGCTAAACTTTTTGCCTTTTATGTCTTGCAGGTTGACGTTTGTAAGAACGAACCAGTTAGACTGGACTGTAGAGGATAGAATAGGTCATCCTTTCTCTCTTTTACCTCTCTCTCAGTCAATCCCTCTATCTTTTCAGATATAGGTTTTAGCATAGACTGAAGATGAGGGTTCGTTCACAAGTGTTGCCACACGAAACGAAAAAGAAAGGTATAAGTGCAGAGGCCATTTTATAAAGACTTTGTCTTTAAAGCCCCATACCTTACGCCTTCCCGCAGGAGGCTCCGTCCCGCAGGAGGCGCCTTCCCGCAGGAATGGCGCCTTCCCGCAGGAGGCGTAAGGTATGGGGCTTTAAAGACAAAGTCCTTCTAAGAAGGCCCCAGCACTAAAACTTTTCCTTTTCGTCTCACGTGTCAACACTTGTGAACGGACCCTCATCTTCAGTCTATGCTAAAACCTCCATCTAAAAAGATAGAGGGATAGACGGAGAGAGAGGTAAAAGAAAGAAAGGATAACCTATTCTATCCTCTCCAGTCCAGTCGAACTGGTTGGTTCTCACAAGCATCAGCCTGCAAGACAGCAAGACAAAAAGTCTAGCGACCAAATCATCGCAGAGGTCCTACATTCAAGGACTCTGCTTCTGTCGGTCATTGACGTCATCGGTGACGTATGATTCGGGCTTTGACTTTGCCAACTGTGACGTAAATAGGGCTGTGACGTCACAGTCCTATTTACATAGTCTCTGATCACATGATTGGCTCAGCTGGTCACGTGATCCTCGGCTGGCAAAGTCAAAGCACGAATATCACGTCACCGGATGACGTCAATAAGTGTTTGACTACAAATTTGGTCTCTGCGGGATTTTTTGTCCCTATAGCTAATCTGCCTCTCTAATATTTTAATACTTCTTCAGAAAACTGCACGGAATATGTCCTACAAAAAGCACATGAATAACGCTGGATGCTGACCGAAGCTGTTAGGCAACCAGCAGAACAGCACCTCTTTCTGGACACTGCGTGGAAATAACTAAAGATTTTTCTTTTTTTAATTTACCGTAAACTTCTGAGAAATAAAATGTTACATGTCTCAAATGGGTTGAAACAATGATAACAAAAGATGTTTTTTTATTGATGGTTGGCAAAGTCACTGAACAGCGTCAGTGAAATGAGCAAACGCCGTCTTCTTTCCCAAACTCTGTCTTTATTGAAAGTTCTCGAAATCATATAGCATCATAAAATGAACATTCCTCTTTGAAATCACGTCCAAGTGTTCTTCTGTTGTTCTAAAACAACCATAAAACAACAATATACAATATTAATTATTATAATGGCGTTTAGTTGCAAAACTTTACGTCCATTCGAGGCTGTTTTCACGTTTATTGCGCTGTTCATATTAGTCTCGATGTTTGCAGTTCTCTGGGGCGCAACGCGAAGCTCGACGTCTTCACAGCAAATGTATGAACTTCACATGAACAAAGACACAGGGACGGATCATCCGGGAAATGACGGACAGGGAGACTCTGACGTAAACGACCAGGATGACAGACACATTCTGGGATTTATTACGAGTCTCTGCTTATTTCCAAATGAGTAACTTCACGTTCAAAAACGAGTCCCAAACAGCGCAATCCGCGATTCATTACATTTGCAATCGACTTTGGAAACAAAACCAGCACAAACCGCTTATAATAATCGGACTTGGCGACAGAAACACAAAATAGTTCCTGTTTTCCAACAACGAAATGCTCATCCGTTGTTTACATTGTGGCGCTGCTGATATTGTCGCATATAAACGGCGGTCGCTCCGAAAGATGCGCAGATGAAATAACATTAAATTACAAAAGAACATAGTAACGCATAGTAACATAAAGTGATTTCGTTAAGTAACAGTAATTTCCCACTTTATGGTGCATCACAAAAACACAAAATGAAACCTCTACCGTATGACGGATTAATAAAAAAACATTGATGTGCGCATGCCCATTACACAAAGTATGCTAGATTTACGAGCGGTCTGAATTACATTTAAAGACTGTAGATTAAAAGCAGAATCTTTGAATCTCCATTCAAAGACTCTGCTTTTAACGTATTTCTAGCTAAACTTTTTGCCTTTTATGTCTTGCAGGTTGACGTTTGTAAGAACGAACCAGTTAGACTGGACTGTAGGGATAGAATAGGTCATCCTTTCTGTCTTTTACTTCTCTCAGTCATCCTCTATCTTTTCAGATATAGGTTTTAGCATAGACTGAGATGAGGTTCGTTCACAAGTGTTGCCACACGAACGAAAAAGAAGGTATAAGTGCAGAGGCCATTTTATAAAGACTTTGTCTTTAAGCCCCATACCTTACGCCTTCCCGCAGGAGGTTCCGTCCGCAGGAGCGCCTTCCGCAGGAATGGCGCCGTCCCGCAGGAGGCGTAAGGTATGGGGCTTTAAGACAAAGTCCTTCTAAGAAGGCCCCAGCACTAAAACTTTTCCTTTTCGTCTCACGTGTCAACACTTGTGAACGAACCCTCATCTTCAGTCTATGCTAAACCTCCATCTAAAAGATAGGGATAGACGGAGAGAGAGGTAAAGAAAGAAAGGATAACCTATTCTATCTCTCCAGTCCAGTCGAACTGGTTGGTTCTCACAAGCATCAGCCTGCAGACAGCAAGACAAAAAGTCTAGCGACAATCATCGCAGAGGTCTCATTCAAGGACTCTGCTTCTGTCGGTCATTGACGTCATCGGTGACGTATGATTCGGGCTTTGACTTTGCCAACTGTGACGTAAATAGGGCTGTGACGTCACAGTCCTATTTACATAGTCTCTGATCACATGATTGGCTCAGCTGGTCACGTGATCCTCGGCTGGCAAAGTCAAGCACGATATCACGTCACCGGATGACGTCAATAACAGATGTTCTGACTATCTGTCATACCCGGAATCCAGCATATTTTACAGTAATGCGCATGCGCACATCGATGTTACGTCACCAACTGCTTTGTCAGCATTTCTTATAATCCGTCATACCTGTAGAGTTTCTTTTGTGTGTTTTATTTCTCAGAAGTTTAGGTACTTTTATTTAATTAAGCTGCCATGTTTATCAAACATATGAACATATGACTTTTGCCGTTTCCAATATCGTTACCATACTGTAAACAAGACATTAGTCCCGTTGTCACTATGACTACAAATAGTGTTTGACTACAATTTGGTCTCTGCGGGATTTTTTGTCCCTATAGCTATCTGCCTCTCTAATATTTAATACTTCTTCAGAAAACTGCACGGATATGTCCTACAAAAGCACATGAATAACGCTGGATGCTGACGAAGCTGTTAGGCAACCAGCAGAACAGCACCTCTTTTGGACACTGCGTGGAATAACTAAAGATTTTCTTTTTTAATTTACCGTAAACTTCTGAGATAAAATGTTACATGTCTCAAATGGGTTGAACAATGATAACAAAGATGTTTTTTATTGATGTGTCTGCTTCTCTTGTGGAGCTGTAACATGAACAGCGAGTGAATGAGCAAACGCCGTCTTCTTTCCCAAACTCTGTCTTATTGAAAGTTCTCGAAATCATATAGCATCATAAATGAACATTCCTTTTGAAATCACGTCCAAGTGTTTTCTGTTGTTCTAAAAACCTAAAACAACAATATACATATTATTATTATAATGCGTTTAGTTGCACAACTTTACGTCCATTCGAGGCTGTTTTCACGTTTATTGCGCTGTTCATTTAGTCTCGATGTTTGCAGTTCTCTGGGGCGCAACGCGAAGCTCGACGTCATTCACAGCAAATGTATGAACTTCACATGAACAAAGACACAGCGGGGGGATCATCCGGGAAATGACGGACAGGGAGACTCTGACGTAAACGACAGGATGACAGACACATTCTGGGATTTATTACGAGTCTTGCTTATTTCCAATGAGTAACTTCACGTTCAAAAACGAGCCCAAACAGCGCAACCGCGATTCATTACATTTGCAAGCGACTTTGGAAACAAAACCAGCACAAAACCGCTTATAATAATCGGACTTGGCGACAGAACACAAAATAGTTCCTTTTTCCAACAACGAAATGCTCATCCGTTGTTTATTGTGGCGCTGCTGATATTGTCGCATATAAACGGCGGTCGCTCCGAAAAGATGCGCAGATGAAATAACATTAAATTACAAAAGAACATAGTAACGCATAGCAACATAAAGTGATTTCGTTAAGTAACAGTAATTTCCCACTTTATGGTGCATCACAAAAACACACAAAATGAAACCTCTACCGGTATGACGGATTAATAAAAACGTAACATTGATGTGCGCATGCCCATTACCACAAAGTATGCTAGATTTACGAGCGGTCTGAATCTACATTTAAAGACTGTAGATTAAAAGCAGAATCTTTGAATCTCCATTCAAAGACTCTTTTAACGTATATTCTAGCTAAACTTTTTGCCTTTTATGTCTTGCAGGTTGACGTTTGTAAGAACGAACCAGTTAGACTGGACTGTAGAGGATAGAATAGGTCATCCTTTCTGTCTTTTACCTCTCTCAGTCAATCCCTCTATCTTTTCAGATATAGGTTTTAGCATAGACTGAAGATGAGGTTCGTTCACAAGTGTTGCACACGAAACGAAAAAGAAAGGTATAAGTGCAGAGGCCATTTTAAAAGACTTTGTCTTTAAAGCCCCATACCTTACGCCTTCCCGCAGGAGGTTCCGTCCCGCAGGAGGCGCCTTCCCGCAGGAATGGCGCCTTCCCGCAGGAGGCGTAAGGTATGGGGCTTTAAAGACAAAGTCCTTCTAAGAAGGCCCCAGCACTAAAACTTTTCCTTTTCGTCTCACGTGTCAACACTTGTGAACGGACCCTCATCTTCAGTCTATGCTAAAACCTCCATCTAAAAAGATAGAGGGATAGACGGAGAGAGAGGTAAAAGAAAGAAAGGATAACCTATTCTATCCTCTCCAGTCCAGTCGAACTGGTTGGTTCTCACAAGCATCAGCCTGCAAGACAGCAAGACAAAAGTCTAGCGACCAAATCATCGCAGAGGTCCTACATTCAAGGACTCTGCTTCTGTCGGTCATTGACGTCATCGGTGACGTATGATTCGGGCTTTGACTTTGCCAACTGTGACGTAAATAGGGCTGTGACGTCACAGTCCTATTTACATAGTCTCTGATCACATGATTGGCTCAGCTGGTCACGTGATCCTCGGCTGGCAAAGTCAAAGCACGAATATCACGTCACCGGATGACGTCAATAACAGATGTTCTGACTATCTGTCATACCCGGAAATCCAGCATATTTTACAGTAATGCGCATGCGCACATCGATGTTACGTCACCAACTGCTTTGTCAGCAGATTTCTTATAAATCCGTCATACCTGTAGAAGTTTCATTTTGTGTGTTTTATTTCTCAGAAGTTTAAGGTACATTTTATTTAATTAAGCTGCCATGTTTATCAAACATATGAACATAAATGACTTTTGCCGTTTCCAATATCGTTACCATACTGTAAACAAGACATTAGTCCCGTTGTCACTATGACTACAAATAGTGTTTGACTACAAATTTGGTCTCTGCGGGATTTTTGTCCCTATAGCTATCTGCCTCTCTAATATTTTAATACTTCTTCAGAAACTGCACGGAATATGTCCTACAAAAAGCACATGAATAACGCTGGATGCTGACCGAAGCTGTTAGGCAACCAGCAGAACAGCACCTCTTTCTGGACACTGCGTGGAAATAACTAAAGATTTTTCTTTTTTTAATTTACCGTAAACTTCTGAGAAATAAAATGTTACATGTCTCAAATGGGTTGAAACAATGATAACAAAGATGTTTTTTATGTGTCTGTTCTTTGTGGAGGCAAACATGAACAGCGTCAGTGAAATGAGCAAACGCCGTCTTCTTTCCCAAACTCTGTCTTTATTGAAAGTTCTCGAAATCATATAGCATCATAAAATGAACATTCCTTTTTGAAATCACGTCCAAGTGTTCTTCTGTTGTTCTAAAACAACCATAAAACAACAATATACAATATTAATATTATAATGGCGTTTAGTTGCACAACTTTACGTCCATTCGAGGCTGTTTTCACGTTTATTGCGCTGTTCATATTAGTCTCGATGTTTGCAGTTCTCTGGGGCGCAACGCGAAGCTCGACGTCATTCACAGCAAATGTATGAACTTCACATGAACAAAGACACAGCGGGCGGATCATCCGGGAAATGACGGACAGGGAGACTCTGACGTAAACGACCAGGATGACAGACACATTCTGGGATTTATTACGAGTCTCTGCTTATTTCCAAATGAGTAACTTCACGTTCAAAAACGAGCCCCAAACAGCGCAACCCGCGATTCATTACATTTGCAAGCGACTTTGGAAACAAAACCAGCACAAAACCGCTTATAATAATCGGACTTGGCGACAGAAACACAAAATAGTTCCTTTTTTCCAACAACGAAATGCTCATCCGTTGTTTACATTGTGGCGCTGCTGATATTGTCGCATATAAACGGCGGTCGCTCCGAAAGATGCGCAGATGAAATAACATTAAATTACAAAAGAACATAGTAACGCATAGCAACATAAAGTGATTTCGTTAAGTAACAGTAATTTCCCACTTTATGGTGCATCACAAAAACACACAAAATGAAACCTCTACCGGTATGACGGATTAATAAAAAAACGTAACATTGATGTGCGCATGCCCATTACCACAAAGTATGCTAGATTTACGAGCGGTCTGAATCTACATTTAAAGACTGTAGATTAAAAGCAGAATCTTTGAATCTCCATTCAAAGACTCTGCTTTTAACGTATATTCTAGCTAAACTTTTTGCCTTTTATGTCTTGCAGGTTGACGTTTGTAAGAACGAACCAGTTAGACTGGACTGTAGAGGATAGAATAGGTCATCCTTTCTGTCTTTTACCTCTCTCTCAGTCAATCCCTCTATCTTTTCAGATATAGGTTTTAGCATAGACTGAAGATGAGGGTTCGTTCACAAGTGTTGCCACACGAAACGAAAAAGAAAGGTATAAGTGCAGAGGCCATTTTAAAGACTTTGTCTTTAAAGCCCCATACCTTACGCCTTCCCGCAGGAGGCTCCGTCCCGCAGGAGGCGCCTTCCCGCAGGAATGGCGCCTTCCCGCAGGAGGCGTAAGGTATGGGGCTTTAAAGACAAAGTCCTTCTAAGAAGGCCCCAGCACTAAAACTTTTCCTTTTCGTCTCACGTGTCAACACTTGTGAACGGACCCTCATCTTCAGTCTATGCTAAAACCTCCATCTAAAAAGATAGAGGGATAGACGGAGAGAGAGGTAAAAGAAAGAAAGGATAACCTATTCTATCCTCTCCAGTCCAGTCGAACTGGTTGGTTCTCACAAGCATCAGCCTGCAAGACAGCAAGACAAAAAGTCTAGCGACCAAATCATCGCAGAGGTCCTACATTCAAGGACTCTGCTTCTGTCGGTCATTGACGTCATCGGTGACGTATGATTCGGGCTTTGACTTTGCCAACTGTGACGTAAATAGGGCTGTGACGTCACAGTCCTATTTACATAGTCTCTGATCACATGATTGGCTCAGCTGGTCACGTGATCCTCGGCTGGCAAAGTCAAAGCACGAATATCACGTCACCGGATGACGTCAATAACAGATGTTCTGACTATCTGTCATACCCGGAAATCCAGCATATTTTACAGTAATGCGCATGCGCACATCGATGTTACGTCACCAACTGCTTTGTCAGCAGATTTCTTATAAATCCGTCATACCTGTAGAAGTTTCATTTTGTGTGTTTTATTTCTCAGAAGTTTAAGGTACATTTTATTTAATTAAGCTGCCATGTTTATCAAACATATGAACATAAATGACTTTTGCCGTTTCCAATATCGTTACCATACTGTAAACAAGACATTAGTCCCGTTTAGCGTCACTATGACTACAAATAGTGTTTGACTACAAATTTGGTCTCTGCGGGATTTTTTGTCCCTATAGCTAATCTGCCTCTCTAATATTTTAATACTTCTTCAGAAAACTGCACGGAATATGTCCTACAAAACGCACATGAATAACGCTGGATGCTGACCGAAGCTGTTAGGCAACCAGCAGAACAGCACCTCTTTTGACACTGCGTGGAAATAACTAAAGATTTTCTTTTTTTTAATTTACCGTAAACTTCTGAGAAATAAATGTTACATGTCTCAAATGGGTTGAAACAATGATAACAAAAGATGTTTTTTTATTGATGTGTTGCCTGTGGAGACTAAGTCATGAACAGCGTCAGTGAAATGAGCAAACGCCGTCTTCTTTCCCAAACTCTGTCTTTATTGAAAGTTCTCGAAATCAATATAGCATCATAAAATGAACATTCCTTTTTGAAATCACGTCCAAGTGTTCTTCTGTTGTTCTAAAACAACCATAAAACAACAATATACAATATTAATTATTATAATGGCGTTTAGTTGCAAACTTTACGTCCATTCGAGGCTGTTTTCACGTTTATTGCGCTGTTCATATTAGTCTCGATGTTTGCAGTTCTCTGGGGCGCAACGCGAAGCTCGACGTCATTCCAGCAATGTATGAATTCACATGAACAAAGACACGCGGGACGGATCATCCGGGAAATGACGGACAGGGAGACTCTGACGTAAACGACCAGGATGACAGACACATTCTGGGATTTATTACGAGTCTCTGCTTATTTCCAAATGAGTAACTTCACGTTCAAAACGAGCCCCAAACAGCGCAATCCGCGATTCATTACATTTGCAATCGACTTTGGAAACAAAACCAGCACAAAACCGCTTATAATAATCGGACTTGGCGACAGAAACACAAAATAGTTCCTGTTTTTCCAACAACGAATGCTCATCCGTTGTTTACATTGTGGCGCTGCTGATATTGTCGCATATAAACGGCGGTCGCTCCGAAAGATGCGCAGATGAAATAACATTAAATTACAAAAGAACATAGTAACGCATAGTAACATAAAGTGATTTCGTTAAGTAACAGTAATTTCCCACTTTATGGTGCATCACAAAAACACACAAAATGAAACCTCTACCGGTATGACGGATTAATAAAAAAAAAGTAACATTGATGTGCGCATGCCCATTACCACAAAGTATGCTAGATTTACGAGCGGTCTGAATCTACATTTAAAGACTGTAGATTAAAAGCAGAATCTTTGAATCTCCATTCAAAGACTCTGCTTTTAACGTATATTCTAGCTAAACTTTTTGCCTTTTATGTCTTGCAGGTTGACGTTGTAAGAACGAACCAGTTAGACTGGACTGTAGAGGATAGAATAGGTCTCCTTTCTGTCCTTTTACCTCTCTCTCAGTCAATCCCTCTATCTTTTCAGATATAGGTTTTAGCATAGACTGAAGATGAGGTTCGTTCACAAGTGTTGCCACACGAAACGAAAAAGAAAGGTATAAGTGCAGAGGCCATTTTATAAAGACTTTGTCTTTAAGCCCCATACCTTACGCCTTCCCGCAGGAGGCTCCGTCCCGCAGGAGGCGCCTTCCCGCAGGAATGGCGCCTTCCCGCAGGAGGCGTAAGGTATGGGGCTTTTAAAGACAAAGTCCTTCTAAGAAGGCCCCAGCACTAAAACTTTCCTTTTCGTCTCACGTGTCAACACTTGTGAACGAACCCTCATCTTCAGTCTATGCTAAAACTCCATCTAAAAAGATAGAGGGATAGACGGAGAGAGAGGTAAAGAAGAAAGGATAACCTATTCTATCCTCTCCAGTCCAGTCGAACTGGTTGTTCTCACAAGCATCAGCCTGCAAGCAGCAAGACAAAAAGTCTAGCGACCAATCATCGCAGAGGTCCTGCATTCAAGGACTCTGCTTCTGTCGGTCATTGACGTCATCGGTGACGTATGATTCGGGCTTTGACTTTGCCAACTGTGACGTAAATAGGGCTGTGACGTCACAGTCCTATTTACATAGTCTCTGATCACATGATTGGCTCAGCTGGTCACGTGATCCTCGGCTGGCAAAGTCAAAGCACGAATATCACGTCACCGGATGACGTCAATAACAGATGTTCTGACTATCTGTCATACCCGGAAATCCAGCATATTTTACAGTAATGCGCATGCGCACATCGATGTTACGTCACCAACTGCTTTGTCAGCAGATTTCTTATAAATCCGTCATACCTGTAGAAGTTTCATTTGTGTGTTTTATTTCTCAGAAGTTTAAGGTACATTTTATTTAATTAAGCTGCCATGTTTATCAAACATATGAACATAAATGACTTTTGCCGTTTCCAATATCGTTACCATACTGTAAACAAGACATTAGTCCCGTTTAGCGTCACTATGACTACAAATAGTGTTTGACTACAAATTTGGTCTCTGCGGGATTTTTTGTCCCTATAGCTAATCTGCCTCTCTAATATTTTAATACTTCTTCAGAAAACTGCACGGAATATGTCCTACAAAAAGCACATGAATAACGCTGGATGCTGACCGAAGCTGTTAGGCAACCAGCAGAACAGCACCTCTTTCTGGACACTGCGTGGAAATAACTAAAGATTTTTCTTTTTTTAATTTACCGTAAACTTCTGAGAAATAAAATGTTACATGTCTCAAATGGGTTGAAACAATGATAACAAAAGATGTTTTTTTATTGATGTGTCTCCGCATCTTGTGGAGAGCCTGTAAACATGAACAGCGTCAGTGAAATGAGCAACGCCGTCTTCTTTCCCAACTCTGTCTTTATTGAAAGTTCTCGAAATCATATAGCATCATAAAATGAACATTCCTTTTTGAAATCACGTCAAGTGTTCTTCTGTTGTTCTAAAACAACCATAAAACAACAATATACAATATTAATTAATTAATAATGGCGTTTAGTTGCACAACTTTACGTCCATTCGAGGCTGTTTCACGTTTATTGCGCTGTTCATATTAGTCTCGATGTTTGCAGTTCTCTGGGGCGCAACGCGAAGCTCGACGTCATTCACAGCAAATGTATGAACTTCACATGAACAAAGACACAGCGGGGCGGATCATCCGGGAAATGACGGACAGGGAGACTCTGACGTAAACGACCAGGATGACAGACACATTCTGGGATTTATTACGAGTCTCTGCTTATTTCCAAATGAGTAACTTCACGTTCAAAAACGAGCCCCAAACAGCGCAATCCGCGATTCATTACATTTGCAAGCACTTTGGAAACAAAACCAGCACAAAACCGCTTATAATAATCGGACTTGGCGACAGAAACACAAAAAGTTCCTGTTTTTCCAACAACGAAATGCTCATCCGTTGTTTACATTGTGGCGCTGCTGATATTGTCGCATATAAACGGCGGTCGCTCCGAAAGATGCGCAGATGAAATAACATTAAATTACAAAAGAACATAGTAACGCATAGCAACATAAAGTGATTTCGTTAAGTAACAGTAATTTCCCACTTTATGGTGCATCACAAAAACACACAAAATGAAACCTCTACCGGTATGACGGATTAATAAAAAAAAAGTAACATTGATGTGCGCATGCCCATTACCACAAAGTATGCTAGATTTACGAGCGGTCTGAATCTACATTTAAAGACTGTAGATTAAAAGCAGAATCTTTGAATCTCCATTCAAAGACTCTGCTTTTAACGTATATTCTAGCTAAACTTTTTGCCTTTTATGTCTTGCAGGTTGACGTTTGTAAGAACGAACCAGTTAGACTGGACTGTAGAGGATAGAATAGGTCATCCTTTCTCTCTTTTACCTCTCTCTCAGTCAATCCTCTATCTTTTCAGATATAGGTTTAGCATAGACTGAAGATGAGGGTTCGTTCA
Organism: Poecilia reticulata; assembly: GCF_904066995.2. Taxonomy (NCBI): domain Eukaryota; kingdom Metazoa; phylum Chordata; class Actinopteri; order Cyprinodontiformes; family Poeciliidae; genus Poecilia; species Poecilia reticulata. The sequence continues at coordinate 5,235,883 of NC_088852.1, read as the reverse complement.
CAAGTGTTGCCACACGAAACGAAAAAGAAAGGTATAAGTGCAGAGGCCATTTTATAAAGACTTTGTCTTTAAAGCCCCATACCTTACGCCTTCCCGCAGGAGGCTCCGTCCCGCAGGAGGCGCCTTCCCGCAGGAATGGCGCCTTCCCGCAGGAGGCGTAAGGTATGGGGCTTTAAAGACAAAGTCCTTCTAAGAAGGCCCCAGCACTAAAACTTTTCCTTTTCGTCTCACGTGTCAACACTTGTGAACGGACCCTCATCTTCAGTCTATGCTAAAACCTCCATCTAAAAAGATAGAGGGATAGACGGAGAGAGAGGTAAAAGAAAGAAAGGATAACCTATTCTATCCTCTCCAGTCCAGTCGAACTGGTTGGTTCTCACAAGCATCAGCCTGCAAGACAGCAAGACAAAAAGTCTAGCGACCAAATCATCGCAGAGGTCCTACATTCAAGGACTCTGCTTCTGTCGGTCATTGACGTCATCGGTGACGTATGATTCGGGCTTTGACTTGCCAACTGTGACGTAAATAGGGCTGTGACGTCACAGTCCTATTTACATAGTCTCTGATCACATGATTGGCTCAGCTGGTCACGTGATCCTCGCTGGCAAAGTCAAAGCACGAATATCACGTCACCGGATGACGTCAATAACAGATGTTCTGACTATCTGTCATAACCCGGAAATCCAGCATATTTTACAGTAATGCGCATGCGCACATCGATGTTACGTCACCAACTGCTTTGTCAGCAGATTTCTTATAAATCCGTCATACCTGTAGAAGTTTCATTTTGTGTGTTTTATTTCTCAGAAGTTTAAGGTACATTTTATTTAATTAAGCTGCCATGTTTATCAAATATGAACATAAATGACTTTTGCCGTTTCCATTATCGTTACCATACTGTAAACAAGACATTAGCCCGTTAGCGTCACTATGAACAAATAGTGTTTGACTACAAATTTGGTCTCTGCGGGATTTTTTGTCCCTATAGCTAATCTGCCTCTCTAATATTTAATACTTCTTCAGAAAACTGCACGGAATATGTCCTACAAAAAGCACATGAATAACGCTGGATGCTGACCGAAGCTGTAGGCAACCAGCAGAACAGCACCTCTTTCTGGACACTGCGTGGAAATAACTAAAGATTTTTCTTTTTTTAATTTACCGTAACTTCTGAGAAATAAAAGTTACATGTCTCAAATGGGTTGAAACAATGATAACAAAAGATGTTTTTTATTGATGGTTGGCAAGTCACTGAACAGCGTCAGTGAAATGAGCAAACGCCGTCTTCTTTCCCAAACTCTGTCTTTATTGAAAGTTCTCGAAATCATATAGCATCATAAAATGAACATTCCTTTTGAAATGAATCACGTCCAAGTGTTCTTCTGTTGTTTCTAAAACAACCATAAAACAACAATATACAATATTAATTACTATAATGGCGTTTAGTTGCACAACTTTACGTCCATTCGAGGCTGTTTTCACGTTTATTGCGCTGTTCATATTAGTCTCGATGTTTGCAGTTCTCTGGGCGCAACGCGAAGCTCGACGTCATTCACAGCAAATGTATGAACTTCACATGAACAAAGACACAGCGGGCGGATCATCCGGGAAATGACGGACAGGGAGACTCTGACGTAAACGACCAGGATGACAGACACATTCTGGGATTTATTACGAGTCTCTGCTTATTTCCAAATGAGTAACTTCACGTTCAAAAACGAGCCCCAAACAGCGCAATCCGCGATTCATTACATTTGCAAGCGACTTTGGAAACAAAACCAGCACAAAACCGCTTATAATAATCGGACTTGGCGACAGAAACACAAAATAGTTCCTGTTTTTCCAACAACGAAATGCTCATCCGTTGTTTACATTGTGGCGCTGCTGATATTGTCGCATATAAACGGCGGTCGCTCCGAAAGATGCGCATATGAAATAACATTAAATTACAAAAGAACATAGTAACGCATAGTAACATAAAGTGATTTCGTTAAGTAACAGTAATTTCCCACTTCATGGTGCATCACAAAAACACACAAAATGAAGGGGTTCGAAGAAGAAGGAGAGAAGGTGGGGGGCTGAGGTATCGTTAAAGGGGTGGGGGAAGCGGAGGAGAGACTTGGGGGGGGGGGGGGTGGTTAGTGTACCATTAGAAGTGTGAGGGGTCGAAGAGGGTGGGGTCAGTCTAGCGTACCGTTGAGTGCTGGGGGGGGCTGGACGGACGGCGTATTGCAAGAAGGGGGAGGAGGTCTGGCTGTAGAAGGAGGGGGGCGAAGGAGAGACGTT